>NW_026251836.1:0-70028 GCF_025024155.1 Gamsiella multidivaricata
GTCATTGCCGATGCCGACAACGAGCACCTCGGATCACCACTTACTCACTAAGTAAGATGACTGAGGTGGACTTCATTTACAAAGAACAGCTGCTGAAACTGCTAAAAATATTAAATGTAGCGCGACGATATAAAATTGTAGGAGTTGCAAATGAATGAGTAAGTAAGACTTTTCAAGTGAGAAGTATTGGGGCTAAGTACGCTTTTGATACGCGATGCCCCGCGAGGAGGGACCTTTTCACTGTCCCTGTTTTGCCACCAACTTTGCTTTTTGTCAGAAAAGGGCGGCAACTCTATTTGTCTATTTGTGTGAGAAATTGCAAGCTGCACTCCTCCAGCGCTCGCTCCCATTTACATCGCCGTGTTTCCTCATCCTCCTCCCATCTCTCATTTCTGATCGCCATCCTCCTCTCATCAACGCGAGCTGTCCCAAGCACTCTCGGCACTCGCCATTGCGAATTATGTCCGCTGCTGAAAACAACTCTTCCGCCTTCAGAACCAACCCAACTGCACACTCACCTCCCAATTCACCTTCGACGTCTCGTTCTCTTAACCTTCCTGAGCCTCCTTCCCCGATCCAACCCACATCATCTAATTCTTTAGCTGACGCCGACTCGGGCGAAGCACCACTATCATACGCGTTGACTCGACCTCCCAAGAAGCTGAGGCCCCCTGTCTCAATCTTTGACCTGCCTTGTCCTCCAACTGCCGCTCCTCCGCAGGATAATGACGAGTTTTCTTCGCATCTCGATGCGCTCGAGAAGATGTTAGAGGAAGAAGACACCGGCGCGATCCCGACCGGCCTCGAGATTGGCCCACAGATCCTAGTCGAGTCGCTGAACAAGAAGCGCGTGAGATCTTTAGTCACACAAGGGCAAACAGACCTTTCATCGTCACTGTCGTCCGAGGGCAGCGGACCCATTGCGAATGACCTTACCCAAGATACCGATCAAATACTCTTTGTGGACACTGCTCCTCCATCCTCGATACTGCCTGCGCACAAGAAGGTGCACTTTGCACCAGGATTGGACAACGAGCAAGAGAACAAAGCTGAACCAATATTAGTCGTGATCGCAGATGGCGATGCAATTGATACAACTGATGATAAGGAAGCGGGCCTTAAGCGAGATCGGGACGTAGATCAAAAGGTTGAACAGGCCCCAAAGCCGAACAAGGAGCCACGCTTGTCTCCACCGCAGAGCGCATCATCCAATGAACCATCTAACAGTTCTGCCAGCGCGGCTGTGGGAAGGAACAAAAAGGGTAAGGAGCCTGTAAGATCAGTCGCCAGCATGATCGGCTCGAGACGAAAGCCGGTCGCGGCACACTCTTCCGCAGCTAGTAGATCTTCAGTTCCGACTGCCAGGACTCCAGGGTCAACTTCTAGGACTTCAGCCGCACAGCGAACTGCACCCAGCGTCATTACTCTAGACGAGGACGAACGCGTGGGCCCAGATAGGACGGATGAGAAGGCTATCCCTGAAGCGTCGTCTGCACCGCCAATACCAAAGAGCACAGGAGAGACCAAGCCGACATCCTCCCCACTATCATCTCTCAAGCTGTATGTGATTCCTACGCAGATGGACAAGGTGGTCTTCAGTACTATGTGCGAGCGTGTGCTTCAACTTCGAGGTGAATGGCTCGGTCCCAAGACCAAGGTACTGGCGACGGATCCACGAGTGAAGCCAGACATTCCAGCACTGGATCAAGAGAACACGACTCATATTGTTACAGCGCTATCCAATATCGAGGCTGTGAAACGGTTTTTGAACGTCAGTGAAATCAATGTGGGTGTAGACTATGCTCTGGACTTAATATTTACCTGTTGAATCATTAATGAATCATGCTATTCATGAACGTTTTTTCTCATTTATTATCACTCGATAGCCAGCGATCGCGATTGTCAATCGAGAATGGTTATCCGATACTATTATGGTAGATGGGTGTTCTTGTAGCGCGCGTAAACGAATGATGATTTTGATATTTAAGACAGACAGCCTAATATTGTCTTGAATTCTTTATCTCTTTGACGACCAATTTCAGTACAAGAGGCCCATGGAGCCGAAACCGTATGTCCTCTCGAGGCCCGAAATCCCAATGCACGTCAGCTCACCTCAACAGGATACTCCACCTCCTTCTCAGACCAATCTGAATCAGATCAGAAGGAGAACCAGCATCACCATCGATGGCCTTTCTGTTGACAGCAAACATCAGCTCAATTTCCAGGAAATTATGCAGGGTATCCAAGAGGGTTCGCTCGGGGTAAGTGACCGTGTCATTAATGCTTCTCTTTTGCAAACTACTTTTCGCTGCGGAGTTTCTAAGTCGTGTCCGACTTTGATTTCTGCAATAGGACGATGAGTTTTCTGAGAGCGACGATAATGACGATGGACATTCAGACAGCGACGTCGAAGCAGAAGAGGCCGGGGCAGAGGAGGCTGAAGCCGCGGACGAAACCGCCCGAGCGACGGGTGGTGCGAAGAGTGACAGGAAGGATGACGTGAGTCAAGAAGGTGGCCTGCGCGGCACTCATGGCCTGACACAGCAAGAGGTCCAGCGGCTGAAGCGAGAGAACCGCTGCTTCAGATGCAAGGAGGTCGGCCATTGGGTGGACCGCTGTCCACAACGTACGCCGGGGTCGACCAAGGACGAGGTCTTGCTGCAGATCATCAGCTCTGGAGTCCCAGAGGTAAGCGCTTTCAGCTATGTGTTGCGCTAGAGAGTCGTGTTGGAGATGCTGTAGCCGGTTGTTCTAGGCTGATTTCTAATTTCATTTATGGATGGAACAGGGAAAGAGGCGACGCAAATACAAGTACCAGTGCGAGTCACCTCATGTAACAGGCAGGAAGGACGAGCCGCGCTACAATAGAGCAATTATTGAACAGGTACAGCTGGACGTTGATGTCGTTTTGTCGAAAGAAGAGCCTTCGCCAAGTGACCTAAGACCTTTATTTACTCGCTTCATCTTCCTTGACTTGGTACCAACGTCCTTTAGCTCAAGATCCTCATGGATCATTACGACAACATTCAGACGAAGGGCTCCAACGAGCGTTTCAAAGTCATCAACTATCGCAAGGCGATCACTGCTATCCGTGCTCTGGACTATGAGATTACGTCTGAAGAGATGGCACTCAAGGTCCCCCGTGTCGGCAAAAAGATTGCTCAAAAAATCGGCGAGTGCGTCTCACTAGGCAGGATTAAGAAACTCGATCACCTGAACTGGGACAATGAAAGGCAGCAGGTGGAAACACTATTCAAGAGTGTCTATGGTGTCGGCTCGGAAAAGACCACGGAGTGGTACAACAAGGGACTTCGGACACTCGACGATTTGAGGAAACTGCCAGACTTGACTAAGAATCAGATATCTGGATTGAAATACTACGATGTAAGGATCGATTCTTAGCGTCTCTGCATACATGCCTCTGTTTTAGAGTGCGTGTGCTAACCATATAATGTTCCCTTAGGACTTACTCAAGAGAATCCCACGATCAGAAGTCGCGCAAATCGGAAAAGTTGTCGAAAGCGCCGCCAAGCAGCTCCATCTTGATATCGAGTCCCGGGTGACGGGCTCATATCGCCGCGGCAAACCCGACTGTGGCGACATCGATATTGTTATCGCGCGGCCCAACGTCGACAATGGGGATGAACTCTTTGCAATCATGAATCACTTAATGCGCGAACTCATCAACCAAGGATTTCTCGTCGACCACCTCTCTCTACCTACGTGGTCGGATGATATGGCTAACAGACCAAAACATTTCAAGTACATGGGAATCTGCAAGTTGCCTGGACCAGATGCTGTGCACCACCACATTGATATCCTTATTGTTCCCTGGATACATCTCGGTGCGGTCCTCCTTTACTTTACGGGTAATGACATTTGCAACCGCAGCATGCGACTATTGGCAGCCAACCGCGGCATGCGACTGAGTGACAAGGGCCTATTTGAGGGTGTGATTCGTGGCAAGAATCGAAAGCGAGTTAACGAGGGGCGATGGGTCGCTGGTCGGACCGAACGCGAAATCTTTGAATATCTCAAGATCGATTATCTTGAACCGTATGAACGAGAGTGCTGAGCACCCCTCGCTAGGACAACACCTTTGTGATGGTCTTTGTAAACATCTGCTTCATTGTCTTTCTACTACCGCTGTAATTTCTTTTGTATCCATTGCTTTACTAGACCCTATATTCCGCTTCTGTGATACAATCGTACTCGTACCTTAATCTTCTCAACACACAGCACAGCAGATATTTGAACAAAATCGAATAAAACGTCATTCGCTGTTACTTTATTCGCGACATATTTACATTCTACGCGGCGAACACGACATGGCAGACGTTCAAATGATTTGGCTTCCGCGCATGTGCACATTGTCTTCATTACTTCTTGTACCATCTAAAGAGAGGTACGGTTCCATTGGTGGCATCGCGGTAGAGGTAACCGGTAATACCCTCGGACTTGTATCCAGCGCTTGGGGCGAGCTCACCACTGGGATCAATGGTGTAGAAGTGGTCGTGAGTGTCAGCATGGTACCAGCGATACAGGGGAATGGTGCCATTGGTGTTTGCTGGATAGAGATAGCCAGTGATGCCCTCGAACTTGTATCCAACCTCTGGTGCGACTTCACCTTTGGGATCAGTCGTGTAAAAGTGGTCGCCGTTGGTGCTGAACCAGCGGAGCAAAGGGACAGTTCCGTTGGTGGGGCTTGGGTACAGGTAGCCGGTAATGCCTTCGAGATGGTATCCGGCCTCCTGAGCGACCTCGCCTTTGGGATCGGTAGTGTAGAAATGGTCTGGCATTGTGATTGGACTTTGGGAGTTGGTTGGTTGGTTGGTTGTTTGCCTGGCTTGAGAGGATGTGAATTGGAAGTCGAGTGGTGAAGAGGAAGGAAGAGGGGAAGGACAGCGGAGCTTCCTATATTTATGGACCTCACGAATGGAAGGCTGATCATGCAGCAAACATCCTGCATACGAGTACGCACAGGGCTCGAAACCTTTGGTCCAAATTTATTTCATCTCCGCGGGGATAATTTTTGATGCAAGAAAAGGCGTGCAGCGTAGCCGTCGTATGCTGAAGTCAAGCGCATGGTCGCGTTCTGGGCCTTCCTTCCTCTCTTTTGTTTACTCTACTGTTCGTCCACTTTCGCTTTTCCGCTGAAGCATCAACTGTTCCATTGGCGTAACATACCCGACTATTGCTCAGATCCCCGTCGATGGAGAAAAGCATGCATCAATGCGTGCCCAATCAACGCCACATGAAAAGAAAATCGGGGTATATCCATAGCAGCAGAGCACGTCTAGAACAGGCATCCGCGGAGAATGTTATGGGTTCTTTCTCGGCGACGTTGACGAAGAGACATAATAGAATGATGTGGGAGATGGTACAAAGAGAAAGATGAGGGGGAAAGTGGTCCAGAACCTGTCCTCAACAGCGTTCGCAAGATATTACGACTATATCGCTTCTGTTGGCGAGATTACAGGTCGTTCAAAATACCAGAGAACGCTGCTCAAAGAAAGCGCACCAATGAATAAAGAAAAGGAGAGATCAGCCGCCGGTCAAGTCTATAGTGAAGAACTTTGATGACATTCATGACTGCAATAGCCACTCTATGAGGCAGACTGACATTATACGCTGTCAAAAATGGGTAGGGATTGGGCATTGAACGCGTCGACATAACTGGTGAACTGACGCGCAAAAATGGTCCTTCGGGCGCGTCAGCTCGGCTATTGAGCACGAGCGAGGAGATGAACAGGCCGAAATAATTTGTTGAGCACAATAGGTGATAAAATAAAGGGCCACCACGATCGTCTGCTTATAACACTGGAAACTGCGGGGAGAATATGACAATGCAACCGCGTTCCCTTGTTCAAGACTTTGTATGTGTTTTAGGAAACGCTTACCCGCTCACTCTTCAAAGCAACACTCTTCTTCATCCTCAAGGTACTATGCTGCGACTCAGGGCCTCGATCTTGGAAACTGCTCTCAAAGTGCGACGCTACCGCCTTGATCGCCATCATCGCTGCCACCAGTGCCACAGTAGCAATAATACCACAAGCGCGACCGCACCTACACGTCCGTACATCAATACCAGTCAACTTCATTATGTACTCAAGTATGAGAAATCACAATCGGATAAAACTCGGTATCAAAAGCATAGCCCAAAGAATTGGCGTTGAGTGAATGACGAGATCTGCAGTTAAAATAGCGAATATAACACTGAGGCGTTCAGAATGGGTGACTTTCCCCGACATTGTCGAAGACGATGTCTGTGAAGTCAGGGTGTAGAGGCAGTTTTTATTTCTTTCTTTATTTTTTTATGTTTTTAAGCTTGTATTGGCCCGACTCAATTTAAGAGAGATTAAAATTTCCTCTATGCTTTTTGTGTTTGCATTTGTGGAGGTTGGCACAAAATCCATGCAATATAAATTGTAAATTTTTATCTCCCTTGAATTGAGTCGGGCCATTCTAAAAAAAAAAAAGCAAAAATTATACATTGCACGTGCTTTGAGTTTATCTGCATCGCGGTCACAGTGTTTACACTTTTTCTTTTTTTTTTTTTTGTCCCAAAGGGAGCTCTACGCACTTACTTGTTCACCAAAGCAATATCCTTCTACACACTTCCGGCACCATGTTCGCTATCCCAGGGTTCAACGTGGGAAACCTTGTTGTCGAGGCTCCAAAGGAACAGCTCAAGAAACGCAAGCATGACGCTGTTTCGTCGGTTACCAGCATCAGTTCAACTAGCTTTACGAAAACTGCAGAAACCACCACTACTGCGACAACAACCAGCACGACCACTACCAGCACAACAAACAAAGACACATCAGCATCCTCTGTGCTTCCGATCGCACTTTCAACCTCCAATGCTCCGTTTTCGAAAAAGTTTAAAAAGGAACCGGTATACGAGAAACGACCTCCTTCCGAACCCAAGCTGGGTTGGGGCTGGATCCCTGAACCTGTCCCTCTCAAGGAACGAGCATCTTGGAACAGATCCACCAAAGAACTGAGAAAAGCGAAGGCTCAGGAGGAGGAGGAAAAGAAGAGGGCTAAATTGAATGCGATTTCGGGCCCTGCCGCCGCTGCCGAGCTGTTATTGCAAGGTGAGGTCGATCTGAAGGATATTGCAGGACTGGAAGGCAAGGGCAAGAAGAAAAACAGCAGTATCAGTGGAAAGGACAAGGGCGGGGACATTATTATGGCCGATGCGATAGAGAGTCAACATCAAGGAGAGCAGGCAGTACTCAAAAAGCGGAACAAGCGACTGGAGAGGAAGATCAAGAAGGCTGCCTATATTGCTGCTATTGAGTCTAGTAAATCCGCTGCTGTTGTCGATCAGGAAACATCAGCAGAGGAATCGAGAGAAAAAGCGGTTGAGGACAATGGTGAGAGTGGCGATGCGGATGTTGCAGAGCCCGAGAATTCAGTCGACTCGGAGAAGAAAATGAAGAAGGAGAAAGTACTGCAAAAAAAGAAGGAGATCCATCCAGAGCTCGCAAAGCTTACCAACAAGGAAAGGAGATTGTTGAAGCAATTCCAGAAAAGGCAGGAGCAGGAGGGCATTGATCTGACCACCAAGGCTGTACCGGAGCTATTGCACGGGGAGAAGAAGGGCAAGGCTGCTGCCACTCCTGCTGCTGCCACCCCTGTTGTCGCAAAGGGCACGAACAAGAAGGACAAGACTGCTAGCAATGCCTCAAGGAAGCAGCAACAGCTCGCCCAGGAGCGCGAGAAGCTGTTGGAGGTAAGAGCTGCGCCATTTGTAACCTATCAGTTATTGGAACGCGATATGCAATAGAATTGACCATATATTCTCATTCTTCTAGGCCCTTAATCGCACCAACAGCGCTCTGGCGGAACTTCAGAGCTCGCTTGGCAATGGAGATGAGGATGAAACACTGATGGATGAGGCAGATATCAAGTCAACAGTGCAGAACAAGAAGAATAAGAAGGAGAAGGAGACGACGACGACGTCAGCTGCTAAAAAGGAGAAGACCGCGCCTACGTTGGCAGCAACGCTCGCTCCCGCTCCCGCTTTGGCCTCAGTTCCAGTAGCAAAACAACCCAAGCTGACAAAACTCCAGGAACAGATGAAGAAGACATTGGCTGGCGGCAAATTCCGTTTCCTCAACGAGCAGCTCTACACGACCACTGGCGAGGAGGCGTTCGATCTCTTTCAGTCTAAACCCGAGCTTTTTGACGAATACCACGAGGGCTTCCGATCGCAGGTTGAGGCGTGGCCTCAGAACCCCGTTGATATTTTTATTGCTCAGCTGCGACAGATGCCCAAGGATACGGTCATTGCGGATTTGGGGTGCGGTGATGCCCAGATCGCCAAGGAGTTGACCAAGCACAAGGTCCTGTCGTTTGATCTGGTCGCCAAGAACGAGCGAGTGACCGCGTGTGATATTGCACATCTGCCACTGGAGGACGCCTCAGTGGATGTGGCCATCTTCTGCCTGAGTTTGATGGGCACGGACTTCTTGAAGTTCTTGAAGGAGGCATTTAGGGTTCTGAAGCCCAAGTAAGACATCATTTTTGTGCTTCTCTTGGAGTGTTTACCAATGGTTAAATGCTTTCATAACCAATCTAACGCTTTTGTTCATGTTTTTTCTCTGAAAACCAAAGTGGACAACTCAAGATTTCCGAGGTGATCAGCCGCTTTACGGATGTGGATGCCTTTGTGGCCGCATTGAAGTCACTAGGTTTTGAGCTCAAGCACTCGGATTCTTCCAACAAGATGTTTATCATGTTTGATTTCATCAAGCCAGACCCTAACGTCCCAAGCAGCAAGAAGAGCAAGAAAGGAAGCAAGAAGCAGAAAGTCCAGGAGGATTCCCCGGTCGAAGAGATCAACCCTTCAGAAGGCCCTTCATTGCTAAAGCCATGTATCTACAAGAAGAGGTAGAAGATGGAACAAAGCCATGGGCGACATCCTAGACATTCATCTGCATATAATACAATAAACACTTTTCAATGTTTGCATTATTTATTGTGTTGACGCTGCTCCCTTTATCTCTTGTTTGGGAAGCGGTAGATTTTTACCACAGTGCATATAGCCCATCCCTTCCACATCCAACACCTGCGTTGTCGGCGTTATTTGCAGGGACTACATACTCCCCGTATTCACGGTTGCCTGACCGGGCATCTAGGCATGCCACCCGCGTCAACAACGCATCCGAGAGCGCCAACCTTCTGAGTCGCATCTCCTGCTCTGCGTGCTCCAATTTCTCTCGCATGCAATTCACAACTTTTAATGCCTCGACAGCAGCTAAAGCACGTGTAGCAGTTGCCGGCGCGCCTTTATCTTCCATATCCGCATTTGTTGGCAGTGTCCACAACTGCGATTCTACATCCTCCATCGATGAAATGTGGATCATAGAGGAGCTCGCACCACTCATGCGGCGCTTGGGATCAACATCTGAAGATGAAGATGCAGTTCTATCGCAAGGCTGGGACTTGGGCGATAGCAAGAGAGAGCGTACGCTGTCAGAGTCAGAGTCGAATTCAGAATCCGTGCGTAGTGGCCAAAATGACGTCCGCGTTGACGATGTAGGCGTCAATGTCGAGAGTGATTCGAACGTAAGTTCCGTTGCGGGTATTGTTTGTTTCAACTCCAGTACATCCGGCCAAGTAAGTTGATCTGTAGATCGTGGGTAACCTTGGTTCGATTGAAGGACGACATGCTTCTTCGGTCGGCTCTTGATTGACCGGAGCAGCCATCCCGGCGCTGTGTCCTTCGACTGTTCGCCGATATTCTTAGCCACGTCGTCATGCTTGGTACGACCTTCTATTGGGCTGCAGATTGCTTCTTGAGAACGATAGTACTTTTCCATGCGGCTGATACACAGCAAATCCTGATAGATTGTTTTGTGGAAGCCGTCAGTCGGTCTGTTAGTGCTCGGATTTACATGAGCGATCGCTGCCGCTCGCGTTGGTGTCACGCCAAGGAAATTGAACATCAGACTGCATTGCGTCTGAGATTGTTGTAGACGCTGTTGAATGATGGCCGAGGAGGAAAAGATGATATCATGGTAATGCTGGCGCGCTTTGAGGTCGGACTGGACTGCATGATCGAGGATCAGTTTTGAGGACTTGTAGGCCAATGCGGCAGCGAGGAACTTGCGTCTATTTGAGTCCATTTTTTTCTTTTTCTTTTTCTTTTTCTTTTTCTTTTTCTTTTTCTTGGATGAAGGAAGAGTGGTTGCTACGCGTTTGCGATGCTACAGTGGGTACGTTTATTAAACAACATCGAGAAGCATTCACGATGTGTGTTTATTGTGGATCTTTTTCTTCGGTTCGTTGTGGACACATTTGCGTCCTTTACTTTTCTGGCGCCTCTGTCCCTTTGTCGATCACATTTTCTGTATACAAGCAAACTATACAGGAATACAGATAAGAAATGTAATAACAAAGGCAGGAATCTTGTCCATAGGCTTTACTGTTTGTATCCAAGGGTATCCATTTTATTTGCATGGTACGGTTCTTGATGTGCCTGCATCTACGATATGATCCACAAGAGGACCAAAGACATCCGAGCAAACAAGCCGTGGATCGAGAATGGGATATATACAGCTTATCTAATTGTGGCCTAGATGTTAGTGAGCGAACCATGGGATGCAATTTCCACAGACATCCCTACAATGGTAAAGAATGAAAAAGATGCGCTAATCTATAGCGGATCGTGTTTGCGTCATTTGCAGTGCTGGAAGGATCTCTTGTCTCTGGGAACGAAAGGTAGCGTTGTTCATGGTTGTCTCGCGTTTACCTAGACCACACAACGACGGATGTCTAACTCGAAGTAGTGTCCAGTATTGTTGTTTTTGGAATAGGGTTGTGAGCATTGGATTTGATGAACCAACTGGGTCGACGAAAACATGATGATGGGTATATCATGCTGCAGCCTCAGTAAACATTAAAACCCAAGCATGGAGGGGCCGGGGTGCAAACAAAGTAGCTCTGGATGTGTATACTTCATATCCTCTGCCCAGATAGCTCTTCTTTATCCTTCATCTCTTCATCACATCATCTCTTTTCCCGATCGAATTCCTTGCATCGCCCACCATTCCTTCTTCCTTTTTCTCAACCGGCACCTCAATCGACCTTCTTTTCTCGTCCACACCCCATGCGCCCAAACGAGAGGGACGAGGTAATACAGCAATGCCACAGCCACACCTTGCAAATATCACATCCACACACACTCAACTAACACTGTTATGCTCGTTCCCGCCTGTCCCCTCATCCTCATCAGTCGACAGTGGTCGACCTGGCCTCTCTAAACTCTCAGGGACAGCAGATACCTCGTCAGCAACAACCTCGTCAACAGCGCACCCAGGGGCCTACCGCCCCTACGGATCCCTCTCTCTCCAATCCTGACCTTGTCTTTGACCACCTCGCCTCCCTTGACTCTTCCAGCCTGGATCCACCCCCTGCAGCTGCAGGTTCAGGCGCTAGCAACAACAATAATAACAAAAATGCTAGAAACTCTAGGGGCCAGAATCACCAATCAAGGGCACCCAAAAACGATGAGCACAAGGATTGTCCTCGCCATACAGAGGGCCATCCGCCCAACAGATTAACGACACGCGAGCTGGGGGGAAAGAGGGTGGTCTCGTTGTTCTATGGGTCGGATGTCGTTCTGTTCGATACCATCATGACCTACCGACTCGGCAACCCCGACAAGCGTGTCGAGGATGCGATTGATGCCTTCAGTACGTTTCCTACCGAAAAATGCATACTAGTGTTCCTGAACGGGAGAGAAACCTGACAAATCTCAAGGGTGAAACTAACACCTGTTATTCTTACGTTTTTTTCCCTCTATTCGCACGGTTCTTCTGGTTTGTCCGCTGGTTAAACAGGTGAACATCAGGGCGCTGATGCGTTAGCCAACATCGTTTACGAGACCCAGGCCTTTGACATGATCTTCAAATACCCAATCCCTGAACACCTCCGCAAGGTGTCAGACGTGCCTCCCGCCGTCGGTCTTGGACCAAGTCTTTCGGACATTGAGATTGATTCTACGAGCAGCGATGCAGTGGCCCGCAAGGAAGAGAGGCTGGAGAAGCAGCGCCAGCTTCTCAACCAACAGGAAAAGGAACGACTTGCGGCATTGGAACGGGAGAAAGACGTAGAGGCTGCACCAATGGACTCAAAGATCGCAAAGGCTGAGGAACTGGAGCGCCTTCAAATTCGGTTCAAGAAGGCAATGCTGCGGGAGAGTCTGGTCATTGAGGAGGAGCCCAATATCGATGGCGACGAGATGTATATGAAGGTGTACGCGCCCTTCTGGAGATTGTGTATTGAGGCCCAAAGGTTGCGATACAAGGTCGAGCTCACGGTATGCCCTTGATAATTCTTATATAACCTGTCCGAGAGTGCAGTGTTTATTTTTGAATCAGGAGAAGAATGCTCGGAATTTCTATGGCCCTCTATGAGAGATTATTCACCAACTAATTTTACTGCGTGCTCTTCCCTCCCTCCAAATTTCCATAGCATATCCCAACGGAGAAGGAAAAGGCTGCTTCTGATGCTGCCGTGTCCAACGCTGAGGGTCGGGGAGCCTGGGCCCGTCGTTTCTGGCAACTGATTCAGCGATTCGACCATGTATCGTTGCCACTTCGCGCCGAGTCGCTACTGTTCAAGGCGAGCAAGCTGAGACAGTACGCTTTGGCAGAGAAGAGCCGTAAGTGGAGTGATATTGTCCGTCATGGCGGAGGAATCCAGCCCGATGGATCGGGTGTGGGGTCCAATATGGGCACTGACGGCAAGGACGGATTCTTCGGTACTGCCCGACGCGGCAATTTGGTAAGTCTTTTCAAAGCCCCCTGGGGATCCAATACGCATCCAAAGTTGGGCTGTAGCAATGCATATGACGTTGAATGTCGTACACACTCTTCAAGGGAGGGGGGGGGGGGGGGTTTCTTCGTCTAATCGTGTTCTTTCATCTACATCTAGACGGAGAGCATTGTTATCCGCAGTAAGATTAGGACCAAGCGAGGCGATCGCTATGCCCTCAGAACTGTAGTGGATAAGAAGGCTATCACGGACATGTTCACTCTCCATGACGGCTCCTACAAGTCCAAGGTCAAACCGATTCCCAACAGACGCACACTTCTCTTCAATGAATGGATCAGGATACGTCGCCCACAACCGCTGGAGGAGATCCGATTCTACTATGGCGAAAAGATTGCGCTTTATTTTGCCTGGATCGACTTTTACACTAAATGGCTAGTCTCTGCTGCAATTGTCGGATTCGTGTTCTTGATCTTCGGATTGATCAACTACTTTTATTTGAAGGGGGATGCCTTTTTGCCCAACAACGAAGTGGGTGCACAGTTGGTGGACATTTTCGACAATGCGCTCACACTGCCCTTTACGCTGTTCATGGCGGTCTGGTCGTCGCTGTTTGTTGAGTACTGGAAGCGAAAGAGCAATGTGCTCGCGTACCAGTGGAACACCCTGGACTTTGAAAGACATGAGAGAGCACGGCCGGAGTTCAAGCCGACAGGAACGAGGATTTCGCCTGTGACAGGGAAGATGGAGCTGTATTATCCGCGGTACAAGCAGCTCATTTCGATTATAATCAGCATCTTAGTCGTCTTGATCTCTGTAAGTCCAAGTGCATTTGCGACCAGGAATTAAAACAAAAAGACGAGGTCGAAGCAGTGCGGTATCTAACAACGCTTATTTCTCACATACCATCAACCCAGATTGCTATTGTCATCGTATCTGTGGGATCGCTGATCCTCCTCAACGTTTGGCTAAAGAACGGACATGGTCACCTTAATTCATATGTTGTCACTGTCATTACCGCTATCTTGAACTTGGTCGTTATCATGATCCTTGGCACGGTAAGCGACCATGAGACATGCTGTTGTATTCGAGCATCTTTGGATCTTCGTGTAAACCGAAGATTGATTTTTAACGGCTTGTATTTTATGTTGCGCTGCTGTAGGTCTATTCAAGGATTGCAAAGATACTTACGGACAATGAGAACCACCGACGATTGACCCAATACGAAGGTAGGCATGAGAAAGAGGATTCTTATCGGGCACCCCACCCTTCTCAGTATTCTCCGACATCTTGTGGTCCGCCTGAAACTTAACCGCAACGTCTCTGGATCTCATGTTTTCTCATTTATGCTAGATGCGCTGATCGTCAAGCGCTTCCTATTTGATTTCGTCAACTTTTACTCTGCTCTGGTCTACATTGCCTATTTCAAAGACAACATTGGCAGTACTCTGATCAACAAAGAGGAGTTTCATGATCGATGTCCAAATGACTCCTGCATGGGTGAGCTGACTATTCAACTGGCGATTGTCTTTGTTGGTAAGCAATTCCTGAACCAATTCCAGGAACTAGCTGTCCCACAGGCCAAGAAGTGGTGGAACCTCAAGAATGAACTGGCGGAAAAGACAGTGCTCAAGGGCAAGTACAAGGACAAGAAGAACATGGTGAAACCGCCTCAGTGGGCCAAGGACGACACGTTACCCAACTACGACCCCAGCATGTTTGAGGAATATCGCGAGCTGGTGATTCAGTTTGGGTTCTGTACACTTTTTGTTACCGCCTTTCCGATCGCGCCCATCTTTGCGCTGCTGAACAACGTGCTGGAGAGACGTGTGGATGCGTACAAGCTGTTGACGCAGCATCGTCGGCCCATTGCACAACATACTCAGGATATCGGAAGCTGGAGCATCATTCTTATGCTGCTGACGCACGTCTCGGTGCTGACGAATGCCCTCCTGATTGCGTTCCGGTCGAAATGGATGGAGAACAATGTTTTCATGAAGTTGCCATGGGTCGCGCAGTCCGGAGACAACATGTACGCGCTTTTGGCCGTCCGTCTGCTGTTTATTTTCATTTTTGAGGTAATGATTACGGATGGAAAATAAGAATGCGCGAAAAATATATGTATCTCAAAATTAACCTTTTCTCTACGTTTTTCATCATTAGCACCTGGTGTTCATTTTCAAAGTGGGAATCGCCAACTTGGTCCGCGACCAGCCACGCACGGTCAAACTGGCAATTGAACGCGAGAACTACTACGCGAGGCTTGCGCTGGATGATGAGGAGCCTGCAATGGATGAGGTGCTCGAAGATCATGACACGGACACGGACGAGTCGGAAGACGAGGACATTTACGATCTCCATAAGAAACTACTGGATGACAACTATACCAACTACGAGGAGAAGGATGGTATTCCTGGCGGCGGCTCGACTTCGCCTTCGGGCGATGGCAACGACCGTCTGGGGGATCCTGCAGCCGATGACGAGGAAGACGAGGAGGAGTTGGAGGCGCTGATCAAGGCAGGCGGATGTGGATGTGCGGCGCATGGCGACGGCAATGTAGGAACCGCTAAGAGTGGATTTGAGGGCACATGGATGAGTCGATTCAAACCCGATGCGCAGGCGGCGCTTAGACGGCGACAGCAGAGACGCAAGAGGAAGCAGAACGCGAAGAAAGCGGTGGACGAGATCTAGTGCATCCGAATGCCGACCCCATTTCTGATTAATAATAAACAGCTACAGAACAATAGACAACTTACGAAACCAATTTGATAGAATGCTTGTGCTCTTCAACAGGCACGGTCGAGGTATAATCTGGGACTGAGTGAATGAGCGACAGGTAGCATAATTACATCTGAGGGTTGTTGATGAGCAAGGTTCACCAACTAGAGTAAAGTTCATGCGCAAACGTATTTTTACATGAGAATTCGAAAAGTGAAGTTGGAGATGGATCCTCAACCACAGCTTGTGAAGATGAGGATCCATCTCCAATTTCAATAAAGCCTTCTCATTCGCTTGTAACCCATCAACTCCTCTTTACCCATCGTTCCCCAACCATGAGCTTCACACAGGTTTCCTTCTCGTCTTTGACCATGCACCAACACCAACAAGTGCTCCTCCTTCAACATCCGCTGCTGTCGTAGCTCATGTTGTTGTTGCAGTTGCTCTTGATGGGTTTGGACAAGCGGATGGTGTCAAACAGTAGTCCCAAAATGGCTGCCATATCCATGAGAACTTCTGTCTGGAGAAATGGCGAAGTCACAGCTGCAGTGCCCTCTGGTCTCTGGGAGGATGACACGAGCACAAGAAGTTGACTGAACGTAGACGAAAAGTACAGCCACATATATAGCTACATATACAGTCGCGTGTCGCACAAAGCTACAATATCTTTGTGCACATAAGGGACTCAGCGTAGCATGTGACTGAATAGGTGATTGTATTTTTCGTCTTTAGAATAGTCCTTTCAGAGGTTTAATTCCAATTAGAGTTATCGGCCCAATTTTACAGATGAAATGGGCCGATAAACCAGTTTCGACTGTATGTGTGCATGAACGTTAGGGTTTTTGGGGTTTTATTTAGGGTTTTATTTAGGGTTTTTTGCAGTGATGACAAGCGGTGTTCAGATCAATAAACATTCTCTTAACCATAATTGACCAATTGTGTTGTGACAAACCCACCAACGAGCACATCTCAGCAATCAAGAAAATAGTTTCAATCTCGCAGCCATATTAGACTTTTCTATGCATGCAAGCATACATTCATCGCCTTAAAGCCATGATTGCTCAAAAAGGTAATCCTCTCTGCCCAGTGACTAACCAAACCTATTTAATGGACCATCAATTCCTGCTAAGCTCAGCATGCTCAGTTTTCAACGAGGCGATTGTTGGGGGGCAAGACTATACTAGTTTTCGCGCCATTAGACATAGACATTGGTGGGTCTAGAACTACATCCCCTGAGAGCATGGGATTTATCCTTTACTTTTCTTGCGGACATTATGTTAAAAGGCGGCTAATTTTTATTTCTAGTTTTTATTAGTATAAGTGCTTCGCTGTAGGTGTAAGGATTAAGTCAGTGAATCTCGCTTCCAAGGACATATCAATAGTACCATCTGCAAGGATATAAACAGTCAATGTTCGATCGAAATATGAACTACGAAAGAGAGAATAGGTTTGTGCTCCTGATATACCTACAAGGGTCACAAAAAAAATCGTGACATGGCTGCTTTATCAACGCGCGATGCCTCTAGACTGTAGTTTTTCTATTTCTATTAAAAAAATGAAAATTCGGCAATGAACCTCGGGTTGCTCTGTGTCGCCTTAATTTTAAGTTTAGAGTCCTCCAAGATCCAAACGGAAAAAAAGATCCCCATCCAATTCTAAATCTGGAACAAAAGGAACGAATAGGATGTCCGATCTTGACATAGAGCTTCATTACAAAAATGTATAAATGAACAAAGGTATTTTTCAAGTTTTTCCTTCAACGTCTCCGTTCTACTCTTCCTCTATACTCATATACACAAAGGTAATGCTAACATCCTTGGTTGTACCTTACAATTGTTATTAAAATATGCACTCTTTCCAACTCTGAATTCTAATTCTTCAATCAAAAAAATATCTTGTCTTTTTCATAGTAAATATATCATAATGCTTGTCAAGGCTCTTGCTCTCGCTCTTACCGTCGTGGCCCTCGTGTCGGCACAAAGTATCCCACGTACACCAACGGCCGCAGGAGGATGTGCAACTGATTTCGAGGAAATGGCATGCAAAGGAAATGTTGATCTCTGCTGCCCTATTATTAAGAAGGGGTGCCAGGAGTACCGCAAGCAATGCACCTTGAAAGGAACAAAGTCCTCTTTGATTCGAAACAAGTGCAGCCCCCCAAAGCCAGCAGGCTGTCCTGCCAACACCTTCGGATGCCCAGCTGACTATGGTGGAAACTGCTGTCCTAATGGCTCATTCTGTGGTACTATTGGAGCCGACTTTGTTTGCTTCTCTTAAATCACAAATTATCAACACCTACACCCTTCTTCCCCCACTTTCATATTCTAGTAAGGGTATGTAGTCTACATTAAACATAACCCAATAATATTAATTACTCCTATTCAAGGCAACTAAGACGAATGCTTTGCGATAAATTAAGGTTTATACGTACTTAGTAAATACAAGTAAGCACGAGACAAGAGTGGGATCTTTAATAGCACCGTCCGGTCCCCTTAAAATAGGTCGTCGGATGGTCTTTTCTATGTAATGTGATCCTAGTGAAGTATCTGTCCAATATAGCACAGCTCCCCTCCCATGGGAGGCGTAAGCCAGGTCTTCTAGCTCATATTGGGCCGATTGATTACGGTGAGGGAAAAAAGTGAAAACCTCAAGATAAATAAAATAAAATTATAAAATTCAGAAAACCTCTACATGACAATTGTAATAATCACAACAGTACAAGGCAAAAAGCAAAAGGCCTTGCGAGGGAAAGCCCGAAGAAAACCTCTGTCGCGATTCAAGGGGAAAGTACATAAAAAACCCCTTCTCATACTTCTCTATTTTCTGCTCGCTAATATGCTTCGTGGCCTGCCGCGTCCTCGTTTGCGGGGTAGCTCTCGATTAATTGCGCTTATATTGGGCGACCGCGTTTAGGTTTCGGGGTGGTTACACTATCAGCAGAATTGTTTATATTATTTTTACGTGCTTCTGGACGCTATGTCACTAGTGGCTCCTGCTGATTCTGCTTCGCCTTGTGGCTCTTCAAAGTTTGACGAGGCTGCGGTCGAGAAGGTGGTCCAGGAAGATCGCGACTCTTCCAGTAGTCTGTGATACACTTTCTCTCAACAAAGTTCTCTTCTGGTCCCCAGATCCTCTCTGTATACTCTTTCCAGCTTACGAAGTATTCCACTCCCCCCTCAGAATCATTCCGATGTTCGAGAATTTCTTCTACTTCGTAAGTGGTGTCGTCGTAGTCGTCGAGTACGAGTTTGAGTTGGGATGGGGCATACTGGCGTTGAAGCAAATCGCCAGTGCCGTCCTTCAAAACGTACGCACCGCCTGTGGTTCTACGAACAACAACGTAAGGACCTTCATACTTGGGCGTCAATTTATCACCCAAGATAGGATCGAGAGTCATGACCTTGGCTCCATCCGGAAACTCATTGTGCAGTACCGTTCTGTTGAATCGCTCAATCATTCTCTTCTGAGTGGCACGCGACTTGGCGCTCACAGCTGGGAAGACAACTTCAGTCACGTATTGAAGTCGCTCCAAGAGTTCACTATGGGATAATCGTTCATCCTTGTCGTTTGAAAAATTATGGAAGCCGTTGAAACGTCTGGCAAAGAATAACGAAAAAGGGGACGAGTTGTGCAATGCAACAATTCTTGTATTCATGGCTAATTGAGCCATGGTGACATGTCGGTCCCAATTGCGTTTCTTCGCTCTGATTTCTTTACGGATAATGTTTACAGCTGTCTTAACATGGTTCTCGGCTACGCCGCTGGCTCGAGGGCGATATGGAGTGATCAACCGATGTTGTACACCCATCTCTGTGGTCATCGCTCTCATAACCTCATTAACGAACTCTTTTCCATTGTCCGACTGCAAAATGCGGGGAAAATCAATGATGGTAAATATCTTAAATAATTTGCGCGCTACGGTTGCTGCTGTCTTATTTTTCATGGGCATGAGAAAGACGAATCGAGTGCAGACATCTACTAAAATGAGCAACATGGTGTTCCCTTTGGCACTTCCTAGGAGAGGTCCGGCAAGATCTATTGCCATGTGCTCTCCGGGTAGTTGGGCATGGATTTCAGACAGAGGATGATATCCCTTGCGTCCTATATTTACGCATTGACATTCTGTACAGCGCTGAACAAATTCTAAGCAGTCTTTAGTCATCAAGGGCCAAGTTTTGTTCAGAGAGTGAATATGATTGACCATGGCATTCGTGCCAAAATGGCCTAGCGCGTGGGTGTCGGCTAGCAATGTTTTACGTTTGTCTTCTGGCACCGTCTCTCTGGGAGTTTGCTTATCCTGGATAAGATGCATGTAGCTATAAATCTTCGTAGGTCCATTAATAGGTACTCTACTCGTCCAAAGCTCCTGTGGGAGCTGACGTGACAATGCGTCGGGTAGTACATTAAGCACTCCTGGTCGGTAGATGACTTTAAATGTGTAATCCAGGATAGTCTCTTGCCATCCAGTGAGCATAGAGTTCATCTCCTTTTGAGAATGAATGAACGTCAGTGCGCGGTGGTCCGTGTACAACGTAAAATGCCTACCCCACAAATAATAATGAAATTTCTTCAGAGCAAATACTATTCCTAGTAGCTCCTTCTGCGTTGCGGAGTGTTCCGTCCAGACCCCAAATTGGGACTGTACTGGGAGTGAACCTTCATATTTAGGCCACTTCCATTTTTATTCATGAGACTATTAAGCTATCTAATACTCCAAGCCCCAGATCGGGGCTATAAAAACCCCTACCGGGAGCATAATAAACAAACACGCTCTTTTGTCTCCTTGACTCATTCTCAGGCAAATAAAACATCACAGGTACATCATCGCCGTGAGATGGAGAGACGATGAGTGAGGGCGCGAAAAGAACCTCGCTATCGTCGCGCAAGGGAGAGGCAATCGAAAAGGCTTCTGGAGAGGAAACGATGTTGTCGGAGGTCGACCCTTCTTTGACTTCATTTTCCTGTTGGCCGCTTGTCATATTGCGATGCGCTAAGAATATAATTAAACGGATAGATGTTCTATTTATTGGTTTGTGAGGGTTCTTCGGAAAGTTGTATGACTTTCGAAGCTGACATGATGACTCCCATGGCCATTCTGAATGGCATTGCATGTGAGTGCTCTGGCTCTGTTCCTAGTGTACGTGAAAAATCCCTCACGTAGAGAACAATGCCGAATGAATTGAAATTTTTATTGTAAAATTATTTGTGCTGGGACTTTTTGACGCGGACTCCATTGTAGTATCTTCCTCAACTACGATTAAAGCTCTAATTCAAGAATCTTATCTTACCCAAGGCAACTGTTCCTGTCCTCGCCCCCAAAGGCTGCAAAAGAAACAGTTAAACGAGTAGGGGTATCTTGACCATGTACAAATTAAAGTTTATGGCCGATATTACTGACAGTTAAGACATATCACAAACAACGCAGGGATTCGCGTCCGACTATAAATGAGGACCATCCTCCCCCCAATTTCCTGCAGCATTCTACATTCACATCATGCCTGCCAGCACTCATCGATACCCTAGAACCACCCCTAACTCCATTATTCCCCTTTTGCAGGACCTCCCTCTCGTGGCTTTGGTCCCCAACGTCCACCTCGCCATGCCGCTTCAAGTCACCTTACCAATGGAGAGATCCTTTGATGCTACACCAGGCTTCAACGCGTCCGAATCTTTATACAAGCCTGTCCTAGACGATGGCCAAGAAGACGGCAACAATGCCATGGACCGTTGCATTACGCTCTCCCCATATACCAAGGCTCTGTGCATTATTGCTGCCCTCATATCCCTGTGCCTGCATCTTGCACTCCGTGCCATTGCCAGTCGACAATAAGACGGATGTTCTTTTTCCTGTGGACACGCATGCTAGACTACACACAGACCACGCGGGGATTGAAACCTTGTAGCTGAATACACATCGGAATTTTGGTGCAATACTTGATTCCATGAAGCCAAAGATGCGTTAGACCTAGGATTCTGCGAGTCTGCCAGTGCTAGGACGGAGAACTCTGTGTACGAATGATTGCGTGTTGTTCAAACGTTACAGAGGTCTGTCCACAACTCTCGCTTCGACACAGAAGACATACATGCACAATCCCTGGATCTTACTCGTCTTTGCAGATACGCTGATAGACATGATTTGATGAGCGAGAAGGGAAAGCACGCTTTTTTATGGTTGGTCGATAGGCTAGCGGACCGTCTGTCATCCTTCAGGTCCCACGTTCACACAAGGAAAGGAAAGAATCTCTGGAGCGTGCGACTCCTTGGAAGGCGCCTATTATCGGTTTATTTGCGCACATACATTCACGAATGTCTGACTTTCCAGAAACAAAAGCTGGTCAATCAAACGTCCGTCAGTATTTTATAACCGATGCCGTCAATGATCTGTACCCTGAGACGCGTGTATATTGTCATCCCATTCAGTTGGCCAACGACCGCATTACTTCATCCATTCCTTCTTCTTCTTTTTCTTTTTCTTTATTGATTCACTCTTTCTCCTTCGTTGCACTAACTCTCTCGCTCGAAAAATGTCAAAGAAAACAGCTGCCAAACAATATCTAACACGATCCAGTACCCATAAGTCGCAATCGCCAACTTCTGCTTCCTGGCACCACTGACAACCACGCCGTGGTCTCTGGTCAGGTCATGTTCAGGGCCGACCAGCCATGGTGTCGAGGCCGAGGATTTGATGGTCACCTATTCTGCCATGGTTCGAATCAAGTGGTCAGAGTAAACGAATCCCAACCACTCTCCCGAAAACAAAAGCAGCAGCAACAAATTGTCCTAATGACTCAGTTGACTAACGCGTCCTTTGAACACCGATGTAGACAAGGTTGGGAACTGCGTCTCGGGTCTCGCCTACGGGATATGGCGCAATAATGGTATCTAACTTTACCAAATTCAAGAACGTGAGCGTTTATTTTTACTTTGCAGGTGCGAAGTGCAGACAAAATATCAAAAGAACGGATGCACGGACTCACAACGATAGGCGTGCTCTGTATATAACAGGTCCCGGTAGCGGTGTCCGCTGCAGGCAAGACCCTGGCATGTTGCGATACAATCCATCTCAAGGTTCGATCCTTAGCGAATTCAAAATATGCATTCCTAAACAACGATCAAAAGAACCATCCACTGTATCACCACCATTGCCTCTTCGACTTTTGGATCCACTCTAGCTCGATTCATAGCTGTGTCATAGTCTTTTTGAACCCATGGGCATGAGAACATCTTGTTTCAGGCTTGAGCCGGTAATCTGGGCTCCTCTTTTGTACAATGTAAAAGCTGGCTTAAGTGTCCTCCATCCAGCTCTTGGATTCGAAGAAATACAGAGTGTGCTTGTTCATCAGAATAGAGCGGAGGTTGTATTGTACTAAACAAAATACATGAGCCTAAGTCAAAGATTCAACGAGCAAAAATGGCTCCTGCATCAGAGTCCACGGGTTCTTTGTTAGGTTGATGAAGCGACATGATATAATGAAGCCGCGATTGCAGATTTAGAGTGAACGAGTGCAACTCGTACTTCGCAGCGGCAATGGTTATAGGGCCAGTTTTTTATATCCAGAGGGCATGAGCCTGGAGAAAGTGTGATGTCGCACAATGACTATCTATGGCTGAAGTAATGTATAGCGAAGGGTGCTGAAGTGGCAGCTATGGGTGATGGGGTGTTACTGTGTGGAAGAGTCTGTGCGCATCTCATTATAGAATCGACCGATTTTTTAAGCGGCCGATTCCGGGCATCTCGCACGTTCGTTGGCTGTATTGGAGTTTTGCACTAATGCCTCTTCTTGTAGAAGCGTTGCTTACTGCAGTTTGAGGCACAAAGTGAGATGTACCACAGTCCTCTTCGCAGCCTGTATCCAAGGCCTCATCAGCAGTTAGATCCAACAACAGCATCAACAGCATAACGTACCGCGGAAATTCTCTGCAGCATCGCCAGTCTCAGCAACATCGAATGATGCAACCCCCACCGGAACAATGCCTTCAACCTATTCGCTCACATAATCTTAAATAACCATGGCTACAAGGCAGAGTCAAAATTAGAAGAAATACGCGTCCTCAGAATACAGCCACACAAGACAACGACACCTGGGGCACTCGAGCTGTTAAAAAGAATGTAGGGCCTGGAAACTTCGCAGCAGGAGATAGCATTAACCCAAGGAAGGACGAGACAAACAAAGGCGTTGGAAAAACTTTCGAGCGCTAGAATTGAGGAAAGAAAGAAACGAAATAGATTAGCTTTTGGACAGGGAGAATACGAAAGAGGAAAAGTGATGCTCGACTCCTTGATGAACAAAATAAAGGGTCTCAGTTATGGACTAGACATGGCGCGCGTTTTTTTTTTTTTTTTTCCTTTAGAATGCGCCTCCATATCCGCCTATTCAAAATTAAGTATTTGAGTACACTTCATGCGTGTTTGAAAAGGAACTTGTAGCGGGATTCGGATAAAGGAGTATAAAAGGATAGCGTCCTTCAGACTATCGCTGTCCTCATAATCGACTAATAGAAAAGCAATCCTCTTCTTCATATCGGAAAGAAGCTGTTTACGCTCTGCTGTGTAGGGCATGTTTTTGGAGTAAGCTGACACATAGAAGTGATGAAAAGAGATGGAGGGAGAGGATGTTTGTTTGCAAGGGTAGAGGAAAACCACACATGCTCCGTCGTGTACGCCTGGCGTATTTCGATGGTTTTGACGTAGCGCTCTGTGTACCACATAGCTGTGCCGCTTGAGATAGCCATAGGTGCGATGGTCCTGAATGAAGTGAACGAATCATCATGGCCGATTCGGTCCAGGGCGGTCATAAGTTGAACAATGACATCCGCTTGCGAACTTGAACCCATCTTGGCAAACACATCGTTCGGATTGATCATCTCAACGATGTAATTAAACTGTTGTTATGTGATGCAGAGTGCATTCTTAAAGGCCCCTCTCACACAGTTGCGAGAGTCGTCGATCTCGATAGACCGCTGACCTAGGCTTGATGACAGCAGGGGTTGGAAAAAAGTTACTCTCGTTGGCGGACGTGTTCATAGAGAACCAAGGCTAGTGAAAGAACATGAGGTATCTAGGACGAAGCGGTTTGGTACGTCAGACTGGCTGAGTCGGGGGTGAGCTTCTCTACTTTATCTAAAGCGTTCGAGCAAAAAGCTTTAGGGTATCAGTAGCTACCCCTGGGCCTCCATGGACAAAAATAAAAATTAAGAACTCATAGGATATGCAGAGTGTAGCCCACACTTCTTTAGGTCCAGATGAAGCTTGGGTTTTTCATCACGTTGTATTATTATTTCTTCCACCATAGCACTCTTTCTATGACTCTGTCGATCCTGCTCGACCTGCTCCTCTCATTCGCGCTCGCTCAGCATGACTTTTCCCCCTCTTCCACGCTCCTACACCTTCCTTGAGCTTTCTTCGCGCCTTGATCACTGCCAAATACCTGTGAAGGGTTCAAGCGTTTAAGGTAAAAGATATCAACACAGCCAGTTCTCTTCACCAAATGTAATTCGTTAACTCAAAGTAATGCTAATAATGTTATAATGTTTTGACGGGGGTTTAGACGACCGTGATAGCAAGTTCACGATACTGGAACGAACCGACAGCAACGACAGCTTGGTCACCGCGCTGGGCTTCGGTCAAGGCGTGCTTACCCCTGTACCTGGAGAGCAAAAGGCACAATTCAATGCCTTGGGGAGCAGTTTCCTTGGTAGCGAAGGTTCGTCATGTGTTTTCCAGCCGACCATCTTGATGACCAAAGCTGACGATCAACTTTTAATCCAGCAATCGCATCAAAAACTGTAAGTCATTTGCTCCAACGAATTTTTTTGGGCTGTCCCATTCTTTTCTAGCTTTAACGACCACTACCGGATCTTTATTCATAAAGCGACCTTCATGGTCAAATCGGAGTTCGAGATGTCAGGTTTGCAGCAGGAGATCAACGATAGTGCTTGGATGCAGCTATGGGAGAGTGTGATATTATCCTAGGCTAATCTTCTACTTCGCCCTCAACCACACCTTCATCACCACGCCTCCATCACCGCGCCTCCACCACTGCGCTTCCTGTACACTAGTATAAATACCTCTCTCTCTCTCTGTATAATAAACATTATCCGTTCTAGCCTTTTCCTCTTCTCCCCTGCCTCTCGTGTTTCTACCTCGGTTCCTCTTGTCCTTACACTTGTTCTCTCCCTCGTTCTGTTGCTATTACAGAGAGAATCAAGAGACCCAAGAGCTGAACTAGAAGATTATGTTGAAGAACATCACTCTTACGTATACGATCGCCAACAAGTCCCATATGGAAGCGAAGGAGTATCTACAGGTTAATCCAGCAAAAGATCACGTCCTAAACTCAATTTACGTCCATGCTACGCGAACACAAAACTATTGGAAAGGTACAGTGCGCAACAAAAAGTTCACATGGATGTGAGACTTTAGGATCACATAGAGATCCATAGAGTCATCAGATCTTCTCAAAACTTGCATAGTGGTGGAAGTAATACGAAGTGCAGTCCACTGAGGTTCTGGAGCAATCGAATGTACGAACGCAAAGTCATGAAGGGAAAAGATGAATTTTGCAACTTTTCGTTGCACACTGTACGAGGATACATTTGTTAAGACGTTCATCTCCCCGCTGCTCGACACCGCCTTGGAGGCTGTGCGGACCACCTTGGTAAGAATTCTTTCTTTCTCTGCTGGCGGTTGTGGTTGTGATCGTTAAACGTCTAAATGGCTATTGATATCCTACAATAGAACCTCAGGGTTGAGCCGAAATGTCTCGCTCGGCGAGGACTCAGGACGCGATTAGGTAGCATTTGCGATTAAAAGAAGGCATACTTCCTCCAGCATCACCCTTCCTGCATATCCATGTACATATTCTGTTCAGTTTGATAGTTTATTCTGTAGACAACAATAAAAGCCTATCTTTTCTTCTTCTTCCATGTCAAGTTCTTGACAACTATCACATGAGGCCGTTGTTACATAGTGGATTTCACGCTCATTGGTCTTAAGGCAGACGCGAACAAGATTGCCTTTAGTAGTCATTTCATCCTGACGAGAGAGGGTTGGACCCTGGGCACGGTGACATGCAAGATGAGGCAGCCGAACCTCCAGTCCTAGACCTTCCCGAATGGGTTCCTCCTCTTGTTAGGCAAGCTTTATACGCCCAACGAGCGATGGCGCGAGAGGAGGAAAGGCGCAGGACAGAGCATTTGCTGACTGCGAGAATGAAACTTATGATCTCTGGAATAGACTTGCTGTGTCTCTTACCAACAAGCAAAGAGTGTGCAGTCTGGGATATTTCCAAGATTTCATTGCCAGCTTGAGGAGCGTGGTTCATGATTCACAAGAATTGCACACTCCTGGAGCTGGACGAAAGTGCCAGTAATAATGAGGTATGAATATAGGGAGGGCGATACATTGATGAAGGGTTGAGGACGTAAACAAGCAATGATCTTAATTCCAATCTGCAACGCCCTTCGCCCGATATGGTAGTTTCGGTGACGTAATTTTTCGCGCCTCATCGATGTATATGAAGGCTTCTCTTCATTTTCCCTCTCTCTTACAATCATCCCTACCTCAGACCCATCGCATCAACACACGCTCAGCGGTAGAAAACAGGGAGCATATATTTGCGTGGATCCATCCGTTACTGATTGGTAAGTGATCAATAGGGGTTCTCTTTTTTCTCTCTCTCTATGTACCCATTGCACACTGGTTCTTTCTCAGCGGTTCCTGTTTAGTACGCGGCAGGTGGGCGGAAAGTGGAGTGCTGCTTTGGACTTTTTTCTTTTTCATTTGCTCTGAGCATTCTCCCATTGCACACTGGTTCTTTCTCAGCGGTTCCTGTTTAGTACGCGGCAGGTGGGCGGAAAGTGGAGTGCTGCTTTGGACTTTTTTCTTTTTCTTTTGCTCTGAGCATTCTCCCATTGCACACTGGTTCTTTCTCAGCGGTTCCTGTTTAGTACGCGGCAGGTGGGCGGAAAGTGGAGTGCTGCTTTGGACTTTTTTCTTTTTCTTTTGCTCTGAGCATTCTCCCATTGCACACTGGTTCTTTCTCAGCGGTTCCTGTTTAGTACGCGGCAGGTGGGCGGAAAGTGGAGTGCTGCTTTGGACTTTTTTCTTTTTCTTTTGCTCTGAGCATTCTCCCATTGCACACTGGTTCTTTCTCAGCGGTTCCTGTTTAGTACGCGGCAGGTGGGCGGAAAGTGGAGTGCTGCAGGCTGCTATCGTTGCTGGAATTCATTCACTTCCTTTATTAGTCGCCGCTTGCATGCAATGTATCTTGTCTGATTAAGTTCCTGACCATGTTCTTCATTCTCGTGTCTCTTCTGCTTCGCATCTTGTTCCTTCGAGCATCTTTATATCACTACTCCAAGCAGGTCGCAATAAGAACATGTACAAAGCGACCATTGATAATAAAAACAACAGCATGAGTGACACCTCCGTCCTGCAATGGCTCCAGGGAAGAATTACCCGCAAGGAACCCATCACCATGCCCGATTTCGCTGCAACATTCAACTACTGTTCGGAACAAGATGCCCACTCGGCTTTCTCAACCCTCCTCTCATCAACGACAATACCGCAGCAACTTCAAGTTGCACTGAAGGACAAGTACGAGATTTGGCGACGGAACGACGGCAGGAATTACTGGGCATCCCTTGTAGCATCGTCACAAATTGCGGTCACAACAAAGAGGACAGTGGCGGAGATTGTGTCTGGGTGCGAGCACGTCGCCAAGAAACTGATTCAGGAGCACAGCAACGGTATGGCACCATCGGCAGTGGCTATTCCCTCTCCGGGCCCAGCCAATGCTTCTTCCAAGGACGATTGGGAGCCCAAGAAGGTCACGTTTCTGGAGACTGAATTCGCAACAGAATCCGAGCGGAGCGACAGCAGTTATATCGATTCGAACCCATCTTCGACCCGGTCCTCCTTGAATTCCATCGATTTCTCCTTCATGAATAGGTTGGTGGGCCCAGGAACCACATCATCGCGACTCAACACCGCCGCTCGACTTTTCGTTGGACAAGTGGACGTTTCGGAACTCCTGCTGACTGCACGGAGAGCGATTGTTAAGATTCAAAGCCGGATTACCAGCGTTTCAGATCTGCTGTACGAACGGTCTCAGAGCCTGTGCTTGTCGCAATCCATCCATCTGAGCTCAATACTAAGCGTCTTTTTCTTCTGCTTGCGCTAGGGCTCTAAATTTCATCTTCAACACCGAGTTCGTGACCAAGCATCTATCCTCCGATATTTCCGCAGCGATAATGCGTGTCCATGTTCCCTCTCCAGCGAAGGATGAGATCCAAGTCTTGTCTAAGTGCTTGCTATATGCGGCCTGCCATTCGTTTCTCGAAACCAAGATCTATATTCAGGACAACACCAAAGCGAGAACCCTGCTCGGAGATCTGCTACGAGCCTACACTATCAGACCTGGTCTTTGGCAAGATCCCTCTGCCCGATTCATCGACCTGCCGCTGTTGCCAAAGAACGAAGACACATACATGGAGGTCGTCGTCAAGAACATCATCATCGGGGTTTTTGGAGACCTTGACATCGTTGATCATTGGTATGTTGCAGTTATCATTTTTCATGGATATGAGCAATGTCTTGGACAATATCTGTGTAGTTCTACTTACTGTCAATATTTTTGCCGCTTTAGGTCCCGGGATCCGCTGCCAACGCCTCGAGGGTTTGAAGAAGCATACTACCCTGATTATTATGCGGAGAAGGCCAATCTGCCGTTTATAGTCGTCGAGGTAAAGAAACCAGAAGCAAATGCAAGCAGTCTGAAAAGCGACAAACATAAGTTGCCTTGTATGATGAAGATCATGCTGGACCAACTACTAGCAGGTGGTGTACAGGATCCGGTCGTCATTGGCTATTTGATCCAAGGTATGTTATGTGTTTTTCGCTCGCTCTGCTTCAGGCCAAGGAGCTCGATTTCTCTGCTTGCAAGTTATTTATTATCTCGTTCTTACATTCATTCTCAACACTTAGCATCCCACTGCCACATCTTTTTCATGGCACTTGAATATGAAGCTCTGTACTTGTGCAAGCTCGTCGGATCGTTTGCGCTGCCAAGGAATAATCTTCAATTGGGATTGCTGCTTCCAGCACTTGGAGCTCTGCATGTGGCACATGTAAGAAACAAGTTTTTATTTTTGCAGACGCGATTGCTACGGTCGCTTGTCAGCGCCAATAACAAATCTTGCTCGGTTCGTTTATTGCATAGGACACGGCCAGAAAAACCCTTGCTGCAATCGAACGTCGCACAAACGCAGGCAACAATATGAAGAACAAATGGCAGCGTCCTTCCTATTACGTCAAAGGAATCCGAATTCCTGCCCCTCTCCCCTCAGCTGATGACTTGTAAGCATCTTGTGAGGAGCAGGCGGAAGCTAGTTGTTTGGGCGCGGACAGATGAATGGAGTTGACAGTATTTGGTTGGGCAAATAAGTCATTCCGAAACCGGAGGAAGTTCCATGAGTGATGAAGACGTGGCATGAACTTATTTTCGTCGCATGCAACTCAGTACACCGCCGGGCTTGTCTTTACCCTTTACCCACATTCCTAATAGTAGCAAGAAAGGTAGAAACCGCGTACGAAGAAAAGGATCATAAGAATAGGAACAACGGAAAAGCCTGTGCTGCATAACATGTGCCATACTCAGCGTAACGCTCAGGTTATGCGACTCGACTTTCTTTTGTCCAAGTTTCTTGGAGAACAAGGGACTACTCCTAAGAGGGGCCACAGAGAACTTGAACTGACGAAAGTAGACAGTAAAGTCCCACCCACCATGGACGAACAAAGGTATAATTAGAACTGTCGGTTACTAATTCATGCTTTATTCATGAGCATACCAAGAAATGATGGCTACGTAGCTCGTCTAGCTTAGTCTAGTCTCCATGCACTAATACTTGTCTTCGTTCGCTCGTCGCCTTGCTACTGATTCACTTTAAACGGCTATGCACTACGCTCGGCACAGCTCCGAGCACAGCCCCTGGCGAAGCATATAGGACACACACTTCATGAACTAGAACCTCAATAAACCCCATCATTACATCTGCACCACACAATACCCCTCGAGCTATTGCATTTACCCAGAAATCTCCAGAATCCACCTTTGACATCCCTTGGCCGTTACTTTGTTGCGCTTACAAAAAAAATGGATAACAGCACTACTCGTCCCGATCGGGCTCTTAGGATATGATGGCTCGTTTATCGACATTGGGTCCTTGAGCCATAAAACTCCTTCAAGCTCGTCTCAGTCAAATACGCTTCGTACCCCTTCAACGCCGCACGGCGGCAGTGCGCTTCGAATCTCCTCAGGACCCCTAGCGGTTATCGAGCACACAGATCAAAATCGCCTAGACACTATTCGACTCGGGCCAACAGTAGATTTTCCCCTTATGGATGGGTCTTCCCCTCACAATAATTCCGGTGGAAGGTCTCCATCCACGCCAGTGCGCCGTGACCTTACATTCCACGAGTCCCTCATAGACCGTGGCCAGGGTCCCATGGGGACTCCTTGTCGTGTGCCTTTCGTTGCAACCCAATTGACAAGAAAGGATGATTAGAGTAATCCACTACTGTCGAGCGGACAGCTGTAAGTGCATCCGTGATTCTAGCGCCGTCTCATATCGTCCTCTAAACCTCCCTCTAACGTCCGTTCCTCCAACATTCCACCCCTTCTATCACACTTAAACGCTTCAGGATCATTTCTGCCAAACAGTCAACGGCAGATGTTGAAGCGAATTCCTTTTTGTCAGGTGTAAACATCGACGATCTGAAGCGTGGCGGGAGCAAGGTCACACGCAACGAATACTGCATCCTCGCGCATGTTTACGCAAAGATTTCCATGACTCCTCCAGTTGTTCTGTATTGTTAAAAATCTTTCCAACTTTCCGGTGTTGAAACAGATCCATGCAGGAAAGCATTCGAGATCGTGAAGACAGGAGTCATCAATGTAAACGACCATGGAAGGACCGGGTGACCCAGGAAAGAAAGACTCGAAGAGGTTATGTCCAAGGTGCTCAACGTGGTTACGGAGATGAATGAGGCAGGTAAATCAAGTTCAGCGAGGCAGATTGGGAGCCAGTTACAAGAGAAGCACAATGTCAGTCAGCATCCAAGGACTATCATCCGCATCCTTCATGCCTTGGGACTATCTTGGGGGAGAGGTTTACGACAGAACGTTCTGCACAGCTCTTGGGGAATATTACCCGAGGCACGGCTACACGCCTTGTACTTAATTAAGAATTAAATGCTCTCCTAAAACCTAAAATATCTCGTGCGTGGATTATGCGCCCGAATGGATGGGGTTTTATGTTCACGACAACTTTTTTAAGGTTCGACAAACAATTCCGCTTCTGTGTTCTGACCAGGGGCGCGTAAAGTGTGTAACGAACAGCCAATCATATCAGCCTTCGATTTTAAATTCGCGGGATCAATCCCAATCACGAATCCAGATCTTGATGGTATGCATACAGGCGTGTGTCGATTATAAATAAGAGGACCATCCCCGCCAATTTCCTGCAGCATTCTACATTCACATCATGCCTGCCAGCACTCATCGATACCCTAGAACCACCCCTAACTCCATTATTCCCCTTTTGCAGGACCTCCCTCTCGTGGCTTTGGTCCCCAACGTCCACCTCGCCATGCCGCTTCAAGTCACCTTACCAATGGAGAGATCCTTTGATGCTACACCAGGCTTCAACGCGTCCGAATCTTTATACAAGCCTGTCCTAGACGATGGCCAAGAAGACGGCAACAATGCCATGGACCGTTGCATTACGCTCTCCCCATATACCAAGGCTCTGTGCATTATTGCTGCCCTCATATCCCTGTGCCTGCATCTTGCACTCCGTGCCATTGCCAGTCGACAATAAGACGGATGTTCTTTTTCCTGTGGACACGCATGCTAGACTACACACAGACCACGCGGGGATTGAAACCTTGTAGCTGAATACACATCGGAATTTTGGTGCAATACTTGATTCCATGAAGCCAAAGATGCGTTAGACCTAGGATTCTGCGAGTCTGCCAGTGCTAGGACGGAGAACTCTGTGTACGAATGATTGCGTGTTGTTCAAACGTTACAGAGGTCTGTCCACAACTCTCGCTTCGACACAGAAGACATACATGCACAATCCCTGGATCTTACTCGTCTTTGCAGATACGCTGATAGACATGATTTGATGAGCGAGAAGGGAAAGCACGCTTTTTTATGGTTGGTCGATAGGCTAGCGGACCGTCTGTCATCCTTCAGGTCCCACGTTCACACAAGGAAAGGAAAGAATCTCTGGAGCGTGCGACTCCTTGGAAGGCGCCTATTATCGGTTTATTTGCGCACATACATTCACGAATGTCTGACTTTCCAGAAACAAAAGCTGGTCAATCAAACGTCCGTCAGTATTTTATAACCGATGCCGTCAATGATCTGTACCCTGAGACGCGTGTATATTGTCATCCCATTCAGTTGGCCAACGACCGCATTACTTCATCCATTCCTTCTTCTTCTTTTTCTTTTTCTTTATTGATTCACTCTTTCTCCTTCGTTGCACTAACTCTCTCGCTCGAAAAATGTCAAAGAAAACAGCTGCCAAACAATATCTAACACGATCCAGTACCCATAAGTCGCAATCGCCAACTTCTGCTTCCTGGCACCACTGACAACCACGCCGTGGTCTCTGGTCAGGTCATGTTCAGGGCCGACCAGCCATGGTGTCGAGGCCGAGGATTTGATGGTCACCTATTCTGCCATGGTTCGAATCAAGTGGTCAGAGTAAACGAATCCCAACCACTCTCCCGAAAACAAAAGCAGCAGCAACAAATTGTCCTAATGACTCAGTTGACTAACGCGTCCTTTGAACACCGATGTAGACAAGGTTGGGAACTGCGTCTCGGGTCTCGCCTACGGGATATGGCGCAATAATGGTATCTAACTTTACCAAATTCAAGAACGTGAGCGTTTATTTTTACTTTGCAGGTGCGAAGTGCAGACAAAATATCAAAAGAACGGATGCACGGACTCACAACGATAGGCGTGCTCTGTATATAACAGGTCCCGGTAGCGGTGTCCGCTGCAGGCAAGACCCTGGCATGTTGCGATACAATCCATCTCAAGGTTCGATCCTTAGCGAATTCAAAATATGCATTCCTAAACAACGATCAAAAGAACCATCCACTGTATCACCACCATTGCCTCTTCGACTTTTGGATCCACTCTAGCTCGATTCATAGCTGTGTCATAGTCTTTTTGAACCCATGGGCATGAGAACATCTTGTTTCAGGCTTGAGCCGGTAATCTGGGCTCCTCTTTTGTACAATGTAAAAGCTGGCTTAAGTGTCCTCCATCCAGCTCTTGGATTCGAAGAAATACAGAGTGTGCTTGTTCATCAGAATAGAGCGGAGGTTGTATTGTACTAAACAAAATACATGAGCCTAAGTCAAAGATTCAACGAGCAAAAATGGCTCCTGCATCAGAGTCCACGGGTTCTTTGTTAGGTTGATGAAGCGACATGATATAATGAAGCCGCGATTGCAGATTTAGAGTGAACGAGTGCAACTCGTACTTCGCAGCGGCAATGGTTATAGGGCCAGTTTTTTATATCCAGAGGGCATGAGCCTGGAGAAAGTGTGATGTCGCACAATGACTATCTATGGCTGAAGTAATGTATAGCGAAGGGTGCTGAAGTGGCAGCTATGGGTGATGGGGTGTTACTGTGTGGAAGAGTCTGTGCGCATCTCATTATAGAATCGACCGATTTTTTAAGCGGCCGATTCCGGGCATCTCGCACGTTCGTTGGCTGTATTGGAGTTTTGCACTAATGCCTCTTCTTGTAGAAGCGTTGCTTACTGCAGTTTGAAGCACAAAGTGAGATTGTACCACAGTCCTCTTCGCTGTTTGTATCCGAGGTCCCATCAACAGCATAATGTGCTCCGAAAATTCTCTGTTGCATCGCCAGTCTATAATACATGGGCGCCCTCGATCAAGTTGCACAAGCTTGAGGCTAAACATTTTGGTGGCAAAAGCTCGTTTACCCTCATTTCTGTCTTCGATCTGCAGGAACATTCGCTTTCGCGCCCGTACACATTTGAAAATATGGAGTTTATTGCCGTGGCACTACAAGAGGAGGCAGGGCATCCGCAGCTCGCAAACTGTAACCTTGCTTGTGCCTTCTGGCCGCGGCTGTGTGCTTATCATGTTCCTGTCGAGGTCTTGCCGCGGTTCTTATCGGTCTTGTCTTCGTTCTTGCAGCGCCTTGTCTGCGTTCTTAATACAGGTCTCGGTCCTTGTCATTATCTTACCGTCCTCGTCGCTACCTTGTCGCCCCTGTCGTCGCCGTCGCCGCCGTTGTTGTTTTTCTTGCTCTTGCCGGTTGTGTAGTCTTTGTGCTTTCGGTGTAGTGGCTTTTTTTTGTTTCTTTTTCTTTTTTTTTCATTGTTTCTTTTTTCGGTCTTGCTTTTTTGGAGTCCATGTGGTGCTAATGCGCTGGGTTGATTGTGTCAAAACTCCTGCCGCTTTGAGTCATCGCAGCTGTTGTTCGAGGCAGTGCTGTTCTGATGATTGCTATCGCCACAGTTGTTGCGCCCATTGTCGTGCAATGGCGCTGGTGCCAGTATCAGACACCAGATTACAGTCAGTTCGCATAGAGATAGACCCATAACCACTTTGCCATCAAAGAAGACACAGCAAACACCAGATGCATGCATACCTTGCCAAGGACGATGACAGAACCCGAGACCATTCCGTCCCAGACCCTTTTGACCCACCCGAATCCTCCTTACACTCCCCTGAACCCCTCTTACCTATCCCATTGATGTTAGACCCTTCACCCTGCTCCCCTTTCTGCCCAGTCCCAGATACCCTCCCGACTAGCCCATGGCAGGTGCACCCCATGCTTTCCAAGCATGCAACCGACAAGCCGACCGCCGCTCCTCCCGACATTCAAGCAGCCTAAGGGCTTACCTGCACGGCCATATTTCGGTACCACCACCAACCGGCACTCCCGAGCAATGGTCCTCAGCCGTAGGTTGGTCCACGAATGCCATAGTCATTTTGGGTCGCCCTCTACACCCACACCAATGCCCCACTTACCCTAGTACCAGGACCTTAGCACGACGTAGGACTCTACTTTCGCGGATACACAGAGCAGCTTGCTTTACCATGCGGACCGATGATCCTCAAGGAAAATGAGAAGAGAAGACGGTGTTGCACTAGTTAGTATACAGTTTTGAATAACGCTGCACAAAAAAGACATGCACGTTAACAGAAACAGACGGACAGTTTACCTTTGTGATTTTGGAGTTGACGCTTTTCATCGGACGGTCTGGGTCTCAAGGAAGAAAGAGAGGGGGAAACGGACGAAAGAAAAGGCGAACAAGAAAAGAGAAAAGAGGATGCTGGCTTCCTGCCTTCTCGCCAAACCCAAGGTCAACAGGTCATTAGCGAAAAGAGATGAACAGAAAAGAAAAAAGAGAAAAGAAAAAAGGATAGGGAGAAAGAACCAACGGTGGAAGACCCAGACCCACCTCCGGAAGTGCACAGCGCATTCGAGCCGGCGACTGCAAGCCAGTGAAAGCCTCTAACCATCAGAATGTGCAAGGAAAAGAGAAACAGACGATGGCCGATAATCGCCCAGGATCCTGAACTGCACAGGGGCAGTCCAGTCTAGGACTATGATCCGGACAGGACCACCGATTTTTCCATCCCTTGCAACCCCAACGGCTGCTGCTCCAGAGCCCTGAGCACGCTAGCCCCCTAGCATCCTTACCTTGCTTTGCTGTGTCTGTTTCTGTTTCTACCTGCTGCTTCCTTTGGCTAGCACCGCGGAGGACCACGTTGATCCGCACAACCTCGCGCGCCGCGATGTGTATACGGGAGAGTAGAGTCATTCGCCGTGCCACAAGATCCCTAAGATGTAGGCGAGAGCAGGTGCATCAGACAGCCAAAAGACCAGAGGGCTCGCCTCATCCCTAACGCACGGCGCATCATCCCATTGCCTCGAGAGGCCAGTGATATGGTCCCGTTGGCGAACCGAACAGGCGCCCTTGACTACTTGATGCCGGGACGACGGGGGTGAGATATGCCGATCACATACAAGAAAAGCAGAGGCGCACTTACCATGAGATAGCCGTTAGGGGCTGGTCCTGAGCATCTGGTGGGGAGTGTATTTTGAAGGGTGAAGGGCGGAATAGGTGGAGGGGCGAGTAAGGGGAGTGGGGAGGAAGGGGAGGAGAGAATTGGAAAAGAAAAAAGGAAATCCCCTCCCACCGCAGCCTGAGACAGCATGGCTGCGATGGGCGGGACAGATCCGTAAAGACCGACCCACTGCAACGGGCGCTGGGGCTAAAGTTAGGCCCCGTTGCAGTAGGTCATCTGTACCTGCCCGAAACCCCTCAGGTTCTATGATTTGTGGGGGTTGAAGGCTCCGAGAGCTACAACTGAGGTCTATTAGATAGAAAGATGTGATGATGAAAATACCAGCAAGGTGAGCATGCAGGAAGAGCTGAAGCATCTTCTTTTCAAAGCTGATCTCACAACCCACAGCAAGGATTGCAGTTGTTGCCTTACCATATCTGGTACCTCTAAAGAGCTCGTTGAAGCTCTTGGTGTATACGTTGTCGTAGTGACCCATGAGGACCTTGAGCTAGAAGACGTTGGCACCAAGACAAGAAAGGTGAAGCGAGTCAATAAAGGTCTCATGTCACTTGGCGAAGGCTCTTCTTTCGACGAAACGACATCGACGTCCATCTGTACCTGTTCGATGCTTGCTCTGTTGCACCGCGGCTCATCCTTCCTGTCATTCTTCGCGTCTCCTGCCACTTGGGTGGTCTCACCCCCAGCTTCAACCTCGTCTGCTTGAACTCCCTCTGCTTCGGTACTTGAACAACATAGTACGAACGCTTGGGATTGAGCCTAAGCAGGCATTTGGACATATGCGCGCGCATATATCGGTCCATGGCAAGGGCATGGGCGCCTAGCTCCTCTCTTATGTCAGTATCGGCATCGAAGTCTCGATCTGACTAGCCATCTCCCCTAAGCGGTCATTGTCCAGACCCTTGAACACATTACTGAGAATAAATGGATGCCTCTGCTGCAGTCCTGCAGTGGGCTAATAGCACTAAAACAAATTACCAAGCGCAAGGCAAATGTTAGGGCACTCTGCAGAACAATTTATCCTCGACGATTTCCCACGATCCACGTACCATATGAGCAATGTCTTTTTTTGGGTTTCTTGATTTTACGGTTTTTTTGCGGCTTTTGCTTGGGTTTTTTTGAATCTAACAAGCGGTAAGAGAGCAGAGGATGCGATCGTGAGAATTGTGCTTCAGTGTCAAGTGCAAAGCAAAATAAACCCAGCCAAAGTACTTACATTGATTTCGTCGATGCTTATTAATCGCTCCACGGCCTCGGTGTTGGCCTGTGCTGTACAATAGGAGTCCTGCTCTATTGATTTAGCGCTGGATTGTGTGTCTCCACTCGCGGATCCATTTCCAGTGTCTTTTCCAAAGGTTGATCGTGTGTGTGCGCAGGATGCTGAAGATGGTCTTGGCCATTTTGGGCTGGAATCACTCATATCTTGGGAGACGAAGGCGGCGAGGGCTCTAATTTGGTCTCATTTGTATGATCTGCTGTCGGCGGTGCAGACGATCCTTCAGAGACGGTGCTCTCCTCTGTCGAAACCGGATTCATCTCTACGTCTTTGTCCAGAATGGGACTATGTGTGGTTCGCTGTAGAATAGGAACCATTGCAGTCGACGTTGGAAGCGTGCTAGCTGCTGGAATGTCTGTGATCGCGCTTATGGGACTGCCAGAGATAGCGCTCGATGGTTTTTCTCTGAGCCGGGCTGAGCTGCGCCTGGCGCCTGCTTTTGGATTCGGCTCGAAGATCACTGTCGAGGTCTGGGTGACGATATTCACAAGGTGCACCATCCTGTACGCCGGCTCGGTTTCCAACATCTTGTTGATGGCTGCCATTCTGCGCCTCTTTCTCCGGGATTCCTGCGCCTCTTCGCTTGACTCCCGCTGTCTCTTTGATAAGCGGCGATACTCGCTGCTGTCAGCAGGTTCAAAGGTGTCAGGGGAGAACCTGACTTTCTTGAAGGGCCGCGGCGACGATGATGATGATGGCGTGCTCGCGGAGAGCTCGGTGCTTTGAGGAAGGCTAGTCGCAGTAGATCCTCTGCTCTCGGATGACATCGACGACGGGATGTCTGCATGTTCTTGTGTAACCAAGGACCATGTGCGCTTGTTGTTCAAATATTCCCGAATCTGTGGGCCAATCTGGAGGGCCGTCGGGATCGCGCCGGTGTTTTCTTCCTCGAGCATTGTTTCGAGCTCATCGAGGTGCACAGAGAACTCGCTATCGTCCTGTGGAGGAGCAGCTGTAGGCCGGTGCGGGAGGCTGGAGGGTGGGGCAATGTTCGCTTGCGATGAATTCTCAGTATCAGTGGGGGCAGTGGCCGCTTGGGATGAGCTCTCAGCATCAGTGGTGGCAGTGGCCGCTTGTGGTGGGATGTCGGCATCTGCGGCGGCACAAGGGGCTGGCGTTGAAGAAGTAGAATTGGGGGTTTTGTTCACAGCAGTGATTATGTTCGCTTTTGTCGCGTTATGTTTGATCGTACGACGCTCTGTCAGGCGCGGCGGGTGCTCTGGGCCGTTCTCGAAGAAGGCAGGGGAGAGGACGATGGACAGAATGCATAGGAACATGCAGAAGTAGAGATCAGAGAATCTGAACGCGTTGTCACTCATGATGATGGTCAGGGCTGGTAAGCGATGGTCAGGGCTAGGTAGCGATGTGTGAGTGAAGAAGGGTAAGGAGAACACCTCTACCGTTGGTGTCCCTTTATTGACGCGTTCCCTCGATGTGGTGGCGGTGGCGTAACGTTATTTCCCACGTGGCGCGGTCCGTGCAGAATTTTTTTACATCCTGAAAGCGGTCACAGGACGCTCTTGAATAAGAGTGCTGCAAAATTCAACCCATAGACCTATATGGGATGAATTTTAATAAGAAAATGCAATTGTGTAAAATACTATTATGATTGCCACCCCCCCTTTAAGCACATATTGACGCCTGGCCCACGATGCACCTAGAAATGTAACTTGGTTGGCATTTGTTTGGAGTTGGTATTAAGGAATTAGCTGAGATGGGCACCATTGAAGGCTGTGTGCAGTAAGAATGAGGCTATCGACTTGTCCAACTTCGACACCTCCTTCTCACCATCAAGTCGACTGCTCCTTGTTAGAAGAGGGAGGTTTTCCGAGGACATTATGAATCAGTTGTCGAGTACGAATCAGTCATTACTGCCCCTCGAGATGAAGAGCCATCAATCATTACATGGAGATAGTGCAGGAAAAAATTCAACCTATATGTGGGCCATGGAGGCTGCTCGCCTGCGTCCACCAGCTCGCCCTTGCCTTTGCACCGCCTCGCTACTACTGCTGCTGCTGCTTCCGGTTCCTGTGTGCGGCCTTGCATCTTGCTACATCCAAGGCTGGTTCCCCTTTTCATCCACTGGCTGGAGATACAATGGTCGCTCTTGGTGGAGTAAATGGCTGCGAATGGCATTGCATATGTTGCGGCCAGTCCTGATATCGCAATAAATGAGTGTCTTGCAGTTCGATAAATATAGTCTGCGTATCTCGACCTGTTCGACAAACTTCTTGCAAGAGGGACACTTATTGAATGTATAGGACTCGTTCACCCCAACCACGATGTAACCGAGGGACCTGGCCTAGAGTACATCAACACAAGGTCAAAGTCAATAAAAACATAAAACGATTTTACGCGACTTCGGATCTCCAGTGAAAGTACCTTACCTTCTGAACAAAGTACAACTGGAAGGACTCATACAAAGATGAAAGTCTCGTCTTGATCGAAACTTGCCCAGACGGATCTCAATAACAACCTTGTTGACTTCATCTCCCTTCCTGTCGATCGACCCGCCAAGCACATTGAGTAGACGCTTTGTGAATCTTCATCCCTTGCCATTATTACGTCCCACTTGTGCTTCATGAGCCGGTTGTTGCCGTTGTAAAACTCATTCAGTCGTCCCTGTACTTTCTCCAGTTCTGTAAGATAAATCGCCAAGCTGACCCCTCCACTGCGCTGTGATGGCAGCTTGGTCTCGATGTCGCTGGTGGATTCTATTCCGTCTGGGACGACACTTTTTTGCCCTTCCATCCAGCATCGGTGCTTGAAGGTTGGCTGGTAAATGGCTTTCTGCTTCACAGCCAGGTTGTAATAGGTGGCGGGAGCAAAGCCTAGCGTTGGAGCAGGGGCTGGTGTTGGACTTTTGCAAAGGTCCTCCATATCGACATCAGTATCATAATCGCCAGGGGCTAGTGTTGGACCTTCGTAAGGGTCCTGTATGTCCACATCGGTATCAGAGTCACCTTGCTCCCTCACTGTGATATCGCGGGCTCCCATATTGCGAGCATTCTTGAGGAGTATCGCGATTGCTCGGAGTACACACGACTGGCCGAGGTCGACCTTGATCTGTTCCGGCCCACAACCCCAAAGATCTTCGACATCCTGCCTGATCTTCGCAACGTTTCGAATCTCGGTCGAGTAATAGTCCGTGCCTCCGATGGTGAATGTGATTCGATGAGGCAAGACGTCCTATAGAAGGCGCCTATATCTAACCAAATGAAGCTTTTTCAAGACCCTAGCCGTTTCCATACCTACCCCAATCGAGTGCTTGCAGAACCCACGCAAGCATCGACAAGGTAGCGATCAGGGTTCCATAATTGTAAGTGTGGAGGGACAAGAATAGTACCCCATCAAGACCGCTGCCAAGGCAGTCCCTTTGGTCTAGCAAATCCCTAAGCTGAGCGTGTTGTCGCCTCTCTAAATTCTTTGTAGATACTACTCGCTGAGTGTTTCGTCCCTGCGAAAGAACAAGGCACCTTTTGAAACCTAGCTCCCAAGCGATCTCATCGTAAGTGTTCTCTGCACCTGAATCTTTATTGTTTCCACTATTGCTCTTTGGCCTACCTCTATCCAGGTTGCTTCTGTAGCTCAAGCTCAGACTCTAGTTCCTGACTTGAGCTGTTCCTCCTTCGTCGCTGCTAATTTACATAAGACTTATTGCAGTAAGCAGTGATTCTCATCGATCAGTTGTAGTGCAATTTTCGCAGTTCACCGGTGATTATCACCGGTGAACAAAGAATCGGTGAAATCCAATGAAACTCAGGGGAAAAAAAATTCATCCCACATATGGGTTGAATTTTTTCCTGCACTATCTCCATGTAACGATTGATGGATCTCTCGTCTCGCTTGTTCACTTCATACAAGCCTGTATTGTTTTGAGGGGCAGTAATAACTGATTCGTACTCGACAACTGATTCATAATGTCCTCGGAAAACCTCCCTCTTCTAACAAGGAGCAGTCGACTTGATGGTGAGAAGGAGGTGTCGAAGTTGGACAAGTCGATAGCCTCATTCTTACTGCACACAGCCTTCAATGGTGCCCATCTCAGCTAATTCCTTAATACCAACTCCAAACAAATGCCAACCAAGTTACATTTCTAGGTGCACCGGGGGCCAGGTATCAATATGTGCTTAGAAAGAGGGAGTGGCAATTGCAATCCAATGCAAAAGTATGCATTTTCTTATTAAAATATGAGATGTCGCTCCAATCGGAGGCAGTGTACATAATGAGACAGACTGGCCAGTTCATAGTGCCCCGCAGCAACAAAGCCTGTTTTTCTGTTGCGCGTGTCCATAAACTGTTGGTGGATCCCGGGTAAGTAAACAGAAGAAGCGAAGTCAAGGTTAGACCCAAAAGGTCAGCCCCTCGTACCGGAATATTGGTTGCGCCCTTCCTTTGGACAGCTCATGAAGACGAGAATCCTACTTTAAGCATCAACAACATCAAACAGTGTTCCCTTGAGGCACATGCAATGTTTGGACATTGGCTATTCAATATGTACATATAACGCAGAGCCGTCCCCTTTTGATTCTTGAAGGTACCCTCAGCCGCGGTCGCCAATCTCACCAACTCTGTCACCAGGGAATAGTAATTATCCACAGTCTCACGCAAGCTATGTATGGACCTGAAAAGCAATTAACAAATAAATATAGTACGCGTATATCTTTTGCAACAGTTGTTAAACGCCTTGTAGGCACGACTTTGTTCCCTCTTTCCATCTCCTATCTCTCCTTTGCGCCTTTTTTCGCCAGAGCGCAGAAGTACAATATGCATGCACAGTACCTATCATGTAAAGGTTTTTAGGCAACCGGTAATTATGATGTACATACAAGATGCGTATTGCAGTACTTGCCGTGTGTATGCGATCCCAATCCCTGTCATCATCATTGTCGTCATCATCAGCACCACTAAAATCGCCAGTGCAAGTTCCAGTATGTTGCACCAAAGGAGGGGCTCTGCCAAGCATAGCAGCGGATCGGGTCGCAGTCCGCTAGGTGTAATTCGTCATATTGCAACAGAGGCAACTTTAGGTTTCATGAACGTGATATGATGTCATTTCGACGTGAATTAAAGGAGAGGGGGCCACCGCCAATCCCCTCCCCCATACTTCCCCAACTCTAATCCGCACACGCCAATCCCGCTGCAGCACTGTCGAGTGCGGGCTGCTCCCACTGCACCGCGATGATCTCACCATGATCCGCATTGGGGCCTCTTTCCTTGCTAGCCCAGGGGCAAGACCACGACCCATATGACAGCTCGTCAGCACAAGGCAAGCAAAGAAAAAAACGTATAAAAGGACCACTGTCCTCCGCCGAAAAAAGAACTCATCAACAACTACCACTACAACAACTTCTCCCACCTCAACCAACCCAACCCCCCACAAACAAAAACCAACATGTCCAACGTCACTGACAAGATCTCCAACACCGCCAACTCCTACATGGGAGGCGCCAAGCAGTCGATCGGCGAGACCATCGGTAACAGCGACCTCGCTGCCGCCGGTGCCCAGCAGAAGGCCCAGGCTGATGCCGCCGCCGCCGCCGCCACCGCCAAGGCCCACACCGAGGGTATGGGTCACCAGGTCAAGGGCAACGTCCAGCAGAACGTCGGATCCGCTCTCGGCAACACTGAGATGCAGGCCAAGGGCCACGCCAACGAGACCCGCGGCGATATGGAGCGCAAGGTCTAAATATCAGACCTCTTTCAACTCTGATCTGTAAATAAACGCTGTATCATACCACTCTTTACAAAAAATCGTATTTTGGTGCAAAAGTTGAACGTTTTGAATGTGATTTGAAAGCGGATTGGTTATTATTGAGTGTAATATTGAAAACAGCCGACAACAGTAATGCTATAGATGGATGGTGCCGCACTGGAAGGAGTATGAGAGTAGAATGGCATTATGAGGACCTATGTAATTTGAGGATTCCGTTTAGAAAGTGCTCCAAGACCAGTCATGTGGGACCGAGGGCATGGGCATCACAGTCGTATCTAAATCGGATACGAGAGCAGAAAAAGAATAAAAAAGTTAATTAGTCTAACACGGCCCAGGGTCCAAAGGTGTGGGACTGCATGAGAGCGGCATTAAGGAATGCTACATACCTGGAACAGGTTTAGTTTTGATGGCAATGTTGTCTGAGGCCGATTTCGGGAGCCGTACAATATCTAGAGCAACGAGAGAGAGAAAGAGAGATCAACGAAAGGAATGTGGTTCTGTGAGCGATAGCTTCCTGTGCGCGAGCGGACCAAACAAATATTGGGTGGCATAGTCTTTGATTCACAAACCATCACGACCCAGGGCCTCGCTAGAGAGTCCTTCTGATTTCCCGGTGTTTTCATGGGGCAACGACCCGGCAGCCTTGCTGTCAGTTGTGATCTGGCCGTCAGAGACAGAGCCGAATGCACCCCTGACGGTGCTGTTTGTTGAGGAGGATGGCGCCGGATCAAAGCCGACCCACTGCTCATAGGCCTCATAACAGCCTATGCACGCCCTGCTCATCACACCCATAGCAGGATTAAAGTCCAGCGCCTGGTCAAGGGGGATCGCCTTTGAGCAATGAGCACTGCAAAAGATATCGCCGCATCTTTGTGACAAAACACAGCACATGAACAGAGAACGATTAGATCAGTTATCGAATACCGATCGAGATTTGGGGCCGTAAAAAGAAAGAGGCTGAACAAAAAAAAAAAAAAAAAGGGCCATGACTTACTTCCTGCAATGATGTCTTCGGTCAAAGAAGCCAAACTCACGGAGACATCCAGGCCATGTGCAAACCTGGGTGCTGCTGTCGGGCTGGCCACCATTTGCATGGGATTATTCGAGCAGATCAGAAGAAAAATTAGCGCCAAAAATAAAACGTTATTCCGTGGTGATTGGTCGTGTGAGCTGCGAGAACCAGGCAGCCGATAAGACCCAGTAAGTCTTCGGTCCATTCCATTCCTTGACCCAACAGAGGATAACATACCTTCCAATGGGCACGGCTGGGTCCTTGATTTGCGTCTGAAGAAAAGGTGCTGCTGCGGGATGGACGATTCGATATGGAAGTAATCCGTTGGTGGCTCGAGTTTACGGAGCCTCGTCGGACGCCATTTCCGGTACCATTCTGAGTCGTGCTTCCGTTCGGAGAAGAGGTGACTGAAGCCGAGCGGAATTGCCTGTGCGTATCATGTTTCGGAGAGCTCTGTTGTTGCTGTTGCTGTTGCTGTTGCTGTTGCTGTTGCTGTTGCTGTTGCTGTTGCTGTTGCTGTTGCTGTTGCTGTTGCTGTTGCTGTTGCTGTTGCTGTTGCTGTTGCTGTTGCTGTTGCTGTTGCTGTTGCCGTTGCTGTTGCTGTTGCTGCTGTAGTATTCGTTGTTGGTGTTCCCGTTGTTGTTGCTCGAGCACGGCCTGTCTATACTGCGGCGGAAGTTGCGAGTGCTTATTTTCAATGTCCTGCAGGGTTGGGGGTGCACCCAAAACAGCGGCTTGTTGCTGTTGTGGTTGTTGTTGTTGTTGCTGTCGCTGCTGTTGGTCCAGAAGCGCTTGATGATATTCCGGTGGCAACTGCGAAGACTGGTTGCTCTGCGACGGAGCCATGGTTCCGGCGCTGATGTTCTTGTCCAGTTCTCCTTTTGTGAGATGCGTGGGCCGTTGTTTCTTGGTGAGTGAGTAGACGTCCATGAATGAGTTGGGATGAAGAAAAGAGGGGCCTGATGAGATGAACAAAGAATGGGAGAAAAAGAATGAAGAGGAGAGAGGAAACACTTCAGGACAGGGGACAGGGACGGGAGAGCGAGAGAGAGGGAGATAAAAAGAATAACGGCTTTCAATTGGGCCCAGAAATCGGGTCTTTCTTTTTATATACTAAAGAAAGGCTCAGCTCAGTGGATTCCGCACCTTTCTGTGACAAGAAAAGAACGATCCATCTCTCTTTACGCTCTTAAACTGATCTGCGGAAGCCTTCCACAACATCTTCTTTATCGATCAAGTTGAAATGCAGGCGTGTACTTGTTAGTCTATATTGCTGTTACTCCTCAACTGTCGACATCTGGACTTCTAACAAAAAAAAAAGGGGGGGGGGAGGGTGAGCTGAATTGCAGCGGGTGCAAGGTGGCCCTTGCGCTATCGCAGGCAGGGATAGAAAACCCGCCTAGGAAGGACCAACAAGGACCAGCAATTCGCACCCTGACACAAATCTAGGGGCCGCTTCTTTCTTTTTCTCTTTCAGCAACAGGATCAAGGATAGGATTACCAGACAAAGGTGCACCCGAATAATCCGTTCCCTTTATTTTTCTTTTTTATCTAGGCTTAATACAATGGAGAAGAAAGCGGACACCAAGTGCCTGCTATATTTAATCCCATGGATTAGGGAGACGCGATGCGACTGCATCTGCAATCTGCATCACCCAGAAAACTAGTCGGTTTTGCTACACAGCTCACAACCTGAGGAACCTGAAATGCAATGAAAGTTGTCATCATCATAAGCACATCAAACCAAGAGGGAGTGAAATCCACAACCAAGCAATTGTGCAGTTCATTGTAACTGCTGCATGCATACACAGTGCGATGCACCACGAAAATGAAACAGAACGGTCCATGCGGACCAAATTATTGTTGTTTGTTGGCAGAGTCCTTTTTCGACATACCCTTCCATTGCAGTTGGATCACAGGCGGGTGTGATTGAATGGCGCCTTTAATTGTATAGTTTCGTTGAATGTTTTCTAATGCTGCCGACATTGGTTCTTTTCCTGCTCCTGTTTTAGTCCCGGATCTCCAAGAGTTCGACATCAAAGATAAGGTTCGAGAGACCTGGGATGATGGGTGGAATGCCACGGGCTCCATAAGCAAAGTCGTACGTGATGTGGAGAATCGCCCGTTCGCCAACAGACATCAAAGGGACACCTGTTTGAATATCGCAGCCAAGAGGTAGGCATGAGTACACGTATCCTAGCAGAGTATTGTACAACATGTCGGCATGTTGCCTGTACCTTTCTCCCAGCCCTTGATGACCTGACCGACGCCGATCTGAGTGACAAAAGGCTCACCACGGTCTCTAGAAGAATCGAACTTTCTACCGCTCTCAAGCTGAGACGATAGATGGATAAGAACGCACACTGATCAGACATGGGGTTGCCCTCGATAATTTCGCAAGTGTGCCAAATCCGCTGCTGCTGCTGCTGCTGTGCTTGGTTGCACTGCGGTCTGTTGGCAATAGGTGATCATTTGCAAATGAAGTGTCCGTTGTGTTTAATTACAGTTCCAATATCTAATGTATAGGATATGATGAGGGTATGTGTAGCATGAGTCTCACGTTTTATCCGATCCAATAACGAAATATATCTCGGCAAGCACATACAGTGAATAACGACGGTCTGTCCTGGCTTGGGGAAGTTGATTCCGTCTCCGGGAGTGATGGTGGTCTTTTTAACTCCCATTGCTTGTGTGTAAATGTGTAAGGAAGGGGGAGGGGAAAGGGCGGTGCTGATCAGCTTCCTTCTTTTCCCCGGACAACAACCAACGCCCGCCCAAACAGTCACCGGCGCAATTGGACCGGATCCTGAAAAGGAAAAACCCGTTCCACCTTCAACAAAGAAGAACGATTAACCTTCCGGGATTCAACTCCTTCACCTACCTACCCTCCTTCTACCGCCCCGTCCTCCAGCTCACTCCCTCCTCCCCCTCCTTCTCTCCCTCCCTCTTTTCTTACGGTCTCTTCCCGACAAACTCATGACGTGCAGGGCCAGCAGCGACCGCGCGATTGAATCTGCACCGTACACCTAAACAGACCGCACACCACTGCAGCAGCAACACTAAAAGGGTCCTAGGAGAACCTATTTGGGCAGACGACTTCAACAGTCAACCGACCTACCATCCATCAGCAAACATACACCAACTTGTCTGATCCGCCATGGCTTTTCGATTCCAGTGGCCTTATTTCTCGGATGAGTTCATCCAGGAAGCCAAGACTATGCTCACCAACGCCCTCAACAAGGGCAACAAACCAGCCGTCATTGTCGACCATATCACTGTCAAAGAACTGGACATGGGCACCCTGGTAGGCGGGACGTACACACATCCAGCTTTTTTTAACGCTCTACCTCGACAGCCGATAATGGACATGCGGATTAAAATATCCTTTTTATATGCCCTTGCTTACTAGCCGCCAGAGCTGGAGATGCTGGAGATGGGGGAATTATCGATGGAGCGCTTCCGTGGCATCTTCAAGCTGACCTACAACGGAGATGCCCACATTGTATTGCAGACAAAAGTTCAGGTACACTCTTCGCCCACTGCTCTTAGGAAAGATGGAGTCTAGGGATTCATAGCCTAACTCTTATCTCCTGATGGGAATGCGACAAATAGGCCAATCCCATGAACGTCAAGAAAACCGACAACCCCTCGTATACCCGTCGTGGCATCTTGGCAGCAGACCAGCCCCTTGTTGTACCCATGCTTCTCAGGATTAGCGATTTCAAGTTGCGCGGCATCATCGTGTTAGTTGTGGACCAGATCAAAGGCATCACCCTCGTCTTCAAAAATGATCCGCTGGAATCGGTACTTGTCAGCTCAACATTTGATAGTATCACCCCCATCCAACGCTTTCTTCAGTCAGAAATCGAAAAGCAGCTTCGGAATCTGTTCCAGGAGGATTTACCAACGGCCATTCACAATCTCTCGCAGCAATTTACCAAGAAGCCTGAGGCAGCATCGAGGCAGCATTCACAGGATGATGTCCATGTACGACCTGGCCACTATGACGGCGGATTGGGGACACCAATGGTCTCCCAGAATCCTTCCAGGCGCTCCTCAATGCAACCTGGCGCGAAGAAGATACCCGGCAGAACCAATTCAGAGCCAGACTTGAGCGCTGGTGCACACTATAATGCAGAGGGACTAAAATCCGTGAGGAAGCCAGCCTCGGCTACCGTGCGGTCAGAATCTCCTGATACTGAATCCCGGCGCGATCCACATACGGAATATCCTGGAGATGCGCAACGAGATCTGTTAGAAGAATCGCTCAGTCATCAGGCCAATAGTCTCGCCAAGGACCGTGGGTCGAGAGCCGGCAGCAGGAGGCCGTCTGTAATGTCGGATCGATATGAACATTCCGGGACCTCAACATTCTCGACACTGGAACGGATATCAATGCGCGACGCTTCCATTCTACCATCCCTTGGAGTTGCAGAGTCAACCCATCTCGCCAATCAGTTCGCCAACTTGATTCACAGCAACCAAACAATATCACCATATGCTCAAGATATGCAGCATTTCACCTTCAGGTCTGTTCCTCCAAAGAGACCGGCATCTGCGCAGTATTTTGGACTCCATGGAGGCTACCAAACACAATCTCCGGGGAGTAAGAGTGGACCCAATAGCGTGAATGGATCTGAAGCATCAAAGGATGGTCTGGGACATCTCAGGAACAACGGTACAGGACAAACGCGTGGTAACGCACAGTATAAAAACGAGGTCAGCGGGTATGGACAGAGTTTTCCACGGACATCACATCGTCGTTTGCAAGGACGTGTGGGCGTCAGGAGGTACGCGATGCAATTGGGAGCCGGTGGTGGACCCCGAGAGTTGAGTGATTATGATTCGGACGAATACAACGATGTGGATGAGGCGCTTTCGGAAAGCGAGTACGTGTACGTTGAGAAGTTATCACGGTCATCAGTAGACATGGATCGTCCGGAAGCGAAGGACCCGCAGGACTATATCGGACACTCATACTCAGGCAAGGGCAAACCGACTCCATCGACCCAAGCATCTTTGTCGGCTTCCTTCCAAACAACCGACGGTCATTTAAGCTCATCGACGTCATCACCAGTGTCTCGTCCTCAATTGAACCGACGGCGTTCATCCAATCAACAAGGCCCCTACTACTCATCCAGTGGGTCCAACGCCATGCCAGGAGGCTTTTCATCAAGAGTTGATACAAGGACATGGGCCTCATCTAGCCGTCAGAATGCAGCGGAGGGCAATGCAAGGATCGAAACGCGGTCTGTGCCTTCGAGACAGATGTTATCGCCCGATGCAGCGCTCAATCGGAAAAATGCAGAAATGCAGTTGAATAGTAAGCAGCAGCCACCTCCCTCTCTCGAGGGACAGTATCCACAGCATCAACACGGTAGCCATGCTCCCAAGGCGTCGTCAGCAACATCGACGACGGCGACAGCAAGGACATTCAGCAGTACTCAGCGCCACAGCCAACAATCTCCGAGATTGCCCCCGCCCGGCGCTCTGAAGCGCGACAAACGTAATTCGTCGATTTTGAGTTCGCGGAGGGTCAGTTCTGTAGGCATCGGTCTGGGCGTATTGAGCAAGGAAGGCGATAAGAAGGATGGCTCCTCAAAGACTTTGCACTCGCAACAGGGACCATCTGAAACACATCCTACGAGGCCATCTTTATACAAATCCAGGCCGTTCACAGCGCACCCTGAATGGCTTGGACCGGACAGTTAACTTCGGGCCAGCGCAAAAATAAAAATATAAACTCTTTTTGGGCGAAGCAACTTGTCCTCCTCACGTCATTTGAGCGGGATACCCAAATCCTATTGGTCATTCAGTGGTTGAAATCCAAAAAAAATATTACCCATGATATATCTTTTTTTTTTTTTTCAATTCTCCCTGTTTACTACCATGCCTAAGCATCCCCTATCGAATAAAAGGGTCCTATCGCCAGGTCTCACGAGGCGAGGGCGCCTCCAGGGAAGATCCCAAAGATGCACAACCTGTCCCTCCAAACTGTCCCCAGTGTCATCAAAAAATGAGAAAGAGATGGCACTGTTCTTTCCAATAGACCACATGGAAGGAAACTCAAACTTGGGCCTCTTGCTGTTAATATCATACTCAATCGATTCAAGAGTAATAATAACAATACCCTCCAAGATGCTGTTCAAGATGCACCCCAAGCACGTCAGTAAACAGACTGTCCGACGCACGGTCCACGAGCATGGAATCCTCAGTCGAGTTGATGTTGAAAAGCCAAGGCTTGGGTCCAAGGCATGTGGGAAGCACACTTGTTATTTGCTGAAAAAAAAATATAAAAAAAAAAATCGGACATGGATAGACTGAGAGAGGATCGTGTGGACGGGTGAGGCTTGCTTTTGAGATTAGGCGGCAAGAACATATCTGGAATCCTCAAATGGTGGAAGAGGAAGAGAAGAATCATTTCCCCGAAAAACACCAAGCCTTGACTCCGGAGCGGTGAGTCCGAGATAGTGGTGCGGGCTAGCCATCGCCGGTGATCACGGATCCAAGCTTATGATTGTCAATGGTGACAACAGCAAGGGGTCTGGGCTTCTTTGATACGGTCTACGAGGAGGAGCTCAAAAGGTTCATGTTGGAAATCAAAAGATTCCCATCCGCACGCAAGACAACATTCCTGTTCACAAAAGTACGCGCGTGAATCGATGACAAGAAGCCAACGGCACCCAGACAAATGCTTTAGTTAGATCTGAGTCCGGTAGAAAAACATAAAACACTCTACACAACCCATTAGCAAAAGAGAAGGTGGTAGCCTGCCTCTCTTCAGGGCGGAATAGGATAACCCCTCGCTCGCAAAAAGATGATCTGTCCGCTCCATAAAAAAAGAGGATCAATGATGTGATAGCAGCAGGACGGGGGTAGCAATGTTACTCCAGACTGAGTGAACTGAGTGTTCCCTCCACAATTTGCATATGTCGATGAAAAATGTAGACGATGCTTTGGGTTTAATTATTTTTTTTTGTTGTCGGTATTATTTTTATTTGGGTGGATAAAAAATACAGGCTCTTTCTCAAACCTCCACATTTGCATCAAAATGCGCCAAGTTGAAGAGAGAGGGAAACACCCTTGAACAAATAAATTTTTCCACTGCTATTGTTTACACTTTTTTTTTTTTTTTGCTGTTAGCAGTCATGAAGTGTGCTGCGAGGTGCCTGTTAAAAAGAAGGGCCTTCGTTGCAGTATTCCTCATCACCCACCTTTGTTGCCTCCCTCGAACCCCACAACGCTGCTCTGTTCGGACATAAAGAACACTGCATCAGTTTGTCCTCATTTGCCTTTCCTCATTCGTCCTTACACTCAGACTCCCAACACTACCTACAACAGCACAGAGAAAGGTTCCACCATGGCTCCAGGACGACGAAGCGGAGGCGGTGTTCCCGGCGGTAACAACAACCAGCAACAGCGGAAACCGCAGGTCAACAACCATAGCCGCAAATCTCGCGGTGCTGCAGCTGCAGCTGCAGCTTCATCTACAGGATCTTCCAAAAAGTCGACTATCAAATCGCTGGCCAACGTTTATTCGATCGACGACGAGGAAGAGTCCAAGAGCGCGAGACGCCGCAAGCAGTACTTGGATGAGGTCGATAATTATGAATATAATGTCGATGATATCGAAGACGAGGACGATGAGGAGATCGATTCGGACGAGGCTTTTGACGAGGAGGACGAGGAAAAGTACGAGAACTTTCAGTTCTATGGATCGAAGGATCAGCAGGGAAAGAAGAAGAATAAGAAGCAGAGCCAGACTGACAAGAAGGTACGGATATGGACCCTTTATTATAATTTCAGAGTAACTCCTATCAAGACTTGTTCTGATGACATTGTACGGTTTCACTCATTAGGACAAAGGCAAGGGCAAGCAGTCCGTGTCGGATGACGAGGACATGATGGATCAGGACGAAAGTGAGGACGAAGAGGAAGAGTCTGAAGAGGAGGAGGGTGCAGAGTACATGGACATTTCAGAGATGCTGGATCAGCCCGAGGAGGATGAAGTCCCTCTGCCAAAGAAGGCCAAGGTTCCTGGATTCAACGACTTTGACAGCGAGGAGGAGAATCTTAAATTCGGTGGCGAAAGCGACGATGACGAGGATGATGAGGATGAAGACGACGAGGACGAGGAGATGGAGGAAGACAACCACGACGATGAGACCAAGACCACCAACTTGACCAGCTTCATCGACTCACTCGAGACAAAATCCAGCAAGCGCAAACAAGATGACTCTACGGGCTCTTTTTCGAAAAAGGCACGCAAGGCTCTTCGTGAGAGGACAGAGGCGTACGACGAGTCGGAATATAACCTTCAAGCACACCGCTCCGCGGTCGCACACTCTGCAAATGGTGTCAGCAACAAGAAAAAACTGGACATGCTCGACCTTGTCAATTCACTTCAAGATGAGGCTGGATTCAGCGGTTTGAAGAAGAACATCCAGGCACTGGAGAGTGGTCCCAAGAAGGGAAAGGCTGTTGAGACCCTGGCAGCACCTCTTCCAAAGATCGTTCAGGATCGTTTGAACCGTCAGGCCGCTTACGAGGAAGCCAAGAAGGAGGTCACTAAGTGGTTGCCAATCGTCCAGAAGAACCGTCAAGCAGAGCACCTTGCCTTCCCCATGAACGCACCCCCAGTGGAGGCCCCCTCAAGTTCGACGCTCGCTAGCAAATTCAATGCATCAACAGCGATGGAGAAGGAGATTCAGGAGGTCCTAATCGAGGGTGGTATGCAAGAAAAGAAGCTGATGGAGTTTGAGGAGTTGGCGCTGAACAAGATGACGACGGAGGAGGTGGAGAAGCGACGCGCAGACCTCCGCATGATGCGTGATCTCATGTTTCGCGAAGAACTCCGAGCTAAGCGCGTGTCGAAGATCAAGAGCAAGCTGTACCATAAGATCAAGAAGAGGGAGCGTGAACGTAATGCCCTGACCACCGAGGAGATGAAAGAGCTGGACCCTCAACAAGCACGCGAGGAACATATGCTGCAGGAGCAGAAGCGCGCCCAGGAGCGCATGACCTTGAAGCACAAGAATACGGGCAAGTGGGCCAAGGACCAGCTCAAGCACGGCAACTTTGACCCCGAGTCCCGACAGGCGATCACGGAGCAGATCGAGCGCGGCGAACGACTAAGACGTAAGATTCAGGATGTGGACTCGGATGAAGAGGATTCCGGCGGAGAGAGCGAGTACAGCGATTTCGACGACGATGATATCGAGGGCGTTAAGGCCCGTGCATTCGATGAGCTGGCGCAGGTCGAGGAGCAGCTCGCAAAGGATCAGGATGCAGCTCTGGAGGCTAAGGTCGGCAAGGGTGTGTTTGCGATGAAGTTCATGCAGGATGCTGCTAAGAGGAGCAAGATGCAAGCACAGATTGCTGCTGAAGAGTTCCGTAAGGAGATGATGGAGGAAGATGAGCTGAGGGCACAGTCGAGCGAGGATGAGTGGAAGTCTGTGTCCAAGGGTAGCAAGAAAGCTGCCAAGAAGGCCGCCAAGGAGGCCGAGGCTGGAACTGCTATTGGTACCTCAGGAGGACGAATGGTGTTTGGCAATGCTGATGCCACACCCGTCCAGGGAGATAAGGCCATCATTGCTGCACCTGAAAAGGCGGTCAAAATGAACAGCGCAGGGCAAATTAGCAAGGTGGCACTTTCTGGAGGCCATTCGACTAAGGTTGCAGGACCTGTTAACGTCAAGATTGCAGGATCAAGCCTCAAGTCTACTGCGCAGGATGGCAATGACTCGAATGGGCAGTCTGCAAACCCATGGCTGGAGACGGACAAGCACGGCCAAGGCAAGATTGCTCGCAAGGGAGATAAGGGCATGAAGAAGGACAGCTCGAAGGCAGACAAGTTGCAGGGCAGGCTTAAGAAGCAAAAGGCAGCCGAGGCGGGATCGGATGACGAGGTCCAGATTGATACCAGCTCATACCTGACTCTAAGCAAGGACAACCAGAAGGAGCATGGACTGAACAAGGATTCGGACAGCAGCGACTCTGATGAGAGCGAGGAAGAATCAATGCCATCAGAACCAGTAGCGGCTGCATCGAAAAAGAGCAACAAGAAGGTCACAAAAGCAACTACATCGGCAGTATCGGCAACAGTAGGGTCAGGCGATGAGGACGACTCGGATGCTTCTGAGGCTGAGCCGGTCATGGTGCACGCCAAGACGGCAGCGGCGCTTTCTCAGCGCGATTTGGTGGCTCGTGCATTTGCCAACGACAATGTCGTGTCCGAGTTTGAGAAGGAGAAGATGGAGGTGATGGAGGCCGAGAAGCCTAAGGACGTTGACTTGACACTCCCAGGATGGGTAAGTTACTGTCTCTTGCGGAGCATGAGATACTCTACCTGTGTTAAGTGTGGAGCCCAGAAAACTAACCTCTATCTACTCCGTTGCTCCCAACTTTTATTTTTCTCTCGAATAGGGCTCATGGGGTGGCAAGGGCGCGAAGAAGAAGAAGAACGTTGTGGTGAAAAAGGCCCAGCCCGGCGAGGGTATCGAGGCCAGCAAGCGTAAGGATGCGAAGCTAGCGCATGTAATCATCAACGAGAGGCGGGACAAAAAGGCGGCAGCGTATGCGGTGACAAGGATCCCACATCCTTTCAAGACGTGGGAGCAGTACGAGCAGAGTCTGAGGGCACCAGTGGGCAAGGAATGGAACACGAACTCGACGTTCCAGAAGATGACCCTACCAAGGATCACGACCAAACTGGGCAAGATCATCGATCCTCTTACGGCACCGTTCAAGTAGACATTCGTTTTTGGATACATTATCATTCATCTAAATTTGCATGCACGTCTTTTTTTGCTTCCCTTTTTATCAACTCTTACTGCATCTTTTCCTACATTGCTATCATTATTAAAGTAACCTCACTACTGAATTAGACGAGGCATTGGAGGCATGAACGCTTTTTTTGCAGTCCAGTCCTAAAGGTATGATCATTGCATTGAATAGAGGGATATCAATTCATGACTCCATCCTGCAGGCGGCCTCTTTGGGTTACGGATGGGCGGGTATCGGGCACCCGGTGCTGCCATCGATCTTCAATGCCTTACCCCGAAAATGCTTCAAGAACTTTTTTTGTCGATGGTTGATCTTTGGTCGCTTCCTATCGTTGTTTTCGTTGACACACCTATCCCCAATACACAGTTGCAGCCCGTCCGCGAAGAGCTTTTCTTTCTGGGGTGTGGTATTCGCAGGATTGCTTGGTGTATCAACCATCTCGCCCCTGTTACCCTGCTGGTCCCAGATCTGTAGAGCGCAAAAAAAAGGAAGAAAAAGATAAAGATGAAGAAAAAAAAGAAGACAAGGATTAGTGTATCAAGGCATAGATAATAGGTATGCGAGAGAAGCAAGAGACGATGATCACGGGTGGTAGATGTTCAGTTACCATCTGGTCCCTAAAGACAAGTTCAGTGCATCCCTTGGGCACGGGTCTTTCGATATACCCATCATCCCCATACAACACCAATTCGTCCCACTTTGGCTCCGTCCTTCCTCCCTTCTCATTGCCCCCATGGGGTTTACCACTGCGGTTCTTTGGATCCTTTCCTGGGTCGGTATCGATCCCCAGATTGATGCCTAACAAGTTCCCGAGAAATGTTATCGCGTCCACATCATCCTCAGGCTCCATACCTTGGTCCTGTTGCTGCTGTTGTTGTTGCTGTTGTTGCTGTTGCTCGTCCGAGGGCTTGGGAGTGTCATTGATGAAGTACCTGGTCTTGGTGTAGACAATTCCCTTCCCGACGGGATAGGTTTGCTCATCTGTGGTGGGGATCGCGCCTGCAGTGAACACGTTGTCTGCAGAGATAAGGACTGACTGTGGTGACGAGGAGGAGGGGCCTTGGGCGGACTCGGCCTGGGTGCGGATGAGGAGGGAGAGTGTCATGGTCGTGAGGAGGATCAGCGTTGGAGAGCGCATGGTTGTCTGGGCTTGGATGTGAAAGTGCGTAGAAGAAAAAGAGGAGGAGGAGGAGGAGGAGGAGGAGGAGGGGAAGGTAGGATGGAGCGGGTGTGATATTAAAAGTCAGCGAGAGCGAGAGAAAGAGAGAGGGAGCATGGCCATTAATGTGTTGGATAGCGATGAGTGTGTGGCATGTTTGACGTTCCCCCCAAAAAAGACGCGTTCCAGAGTCAGCCAGAAAAAAAGAAGGAAGAGAGAGCTTTTGACGGGATAGTGAATAGGATGGTGGTTTTCCCCATCATCAAGGGTAACTATCTTCCGCAAGGGCACTAAGATTCCTAATTCCCTGGAACTATTCTGAGCCGTCAAGGTGTACAAATGCATGCATGCACAACAACACAGCCCCCCTCATCTTGCTCCGTCTGACTAAGCTTGGAGGCTCGGTTTTCTGTACCAAAAGAATAGCGCCACAGCTTTCATCCCCTCTACCCACTGCGTCTACCAGTTCATAGTGTTGTGCGGCGCATCAACTCCGGAGAGGAAACCACTCTTGGTGATGTATAACTTTGGACATGATCAAGGCTGTGAGCGTTTACGGCACAGTCGAATGTATCAATCCAGACGGCCCGTCGTTCTGTTGTGGCAAAATCGTAAATCGCAGGAGCCTCGGCCCTCATGAAGCCGCAACCGCGCCTGCCTCGCACCTTTTCCCTGGATGGGTGGATTGCAAGTTCTTTTCTTCCTGAAGTTTTATTACAAACGAATTTGTAGAACATGCTACTTATATAAGATGGATGGGCAATGAAAATAAGAGAACGAAACTGTACATAGGATGTGCGATGCACTCGCATCTTTAAGCGACAATGATGCGCATCGTGTTCGTGTTTCCATATCCCGAGCGGAATCCCTGGATCACAATAACGGGCTCTCCACGCTTCAACAATCCGACCTCGATCGCCTGATCCATACCCCACCGCAGTCTCTTGTCGACATCCTCCTGCCAGTCTGCAACCTTGGGTTCCTTATAAATAAACGGATAGCATCCACGCGACAAATGGATCGCGCGTGCCGTCGACTCCTTACGGGTCACAATGATGATGTTGGCCTTGGGACGGTACTTTGAGACCAGACGGGCAGTGTCTCCCGAGGTCGAGAGAACAACGATGGCCCCAGCGTTCTGCTCGTGTGCGGCAGAGACCGCGGAGGAGGCAACGGTCTCGGTCGTCTCCGTGGGACGCTTCTGGAGCATGCGGAGCTCGTTGAACAGAGGTGGGTAGCAGATCGCTGACTCGGCCAGGATGCAGGTCTCGTCCATGGTGCGAACGGCCTCCAGAGGGTAGGAGCCCTTGGCGGTCTCTCCGGACAACATCACACAGTCAGCTCCGTCCAAGACAGCGTTCGCCACATCCGAAACCTCAGCACGCGTTGGACGGGGGTTGTACTATGGGATATGGAGACAATGGAGAAAAATGATCAGCAACTTGATTCCTGGAGTGGCACACTATGTAACATAAAGAGTGATGAATTGACTTACAGTCATGGACTCCAGCATCTGGGTGGCACAGATAACGGGCTTGCCAGCGAGATTGCACTTGGAGATCATCATTTTCTGGGCAATAAAGACCTGTGCGCATGGAATTTCAATACCCAGATCACCACGGGCGACCATGACACCGTCCGTGACCTCCAAGATCTCGTCAAAGTTCTTGACTCCCTGGTGGTTCTCGATCTTGACAATAATGCGAATATGCTTTCCCTCCTCACCCAGGACCTTACGGATCTCGCGAACATCATCCGCGCGACGGATAAAGGATGCAAAGACGATATCGACATTGTTCTTGACACCAAACAACAAATCTTGCTTGTCCTTCTCCGAAAGAGCCGGCAGATCGACCTCGGTCTTGGGCAGATTCACACCTTTGCGAGAGCACAGCTTGCCATTGTTGATAGCCTCGACCTTGAGGTGATCGTCCTCGACCTCCAGGACCTTGAAGGACAAGACACCGTCGTCAATATAGATAACCTTGCCCGGGACCATGACCTTGGTCAAGTTCTTGTAGTCAAGGTACATGACCTCGCCTGTACAGCTCTCTGCATATTTGCTGTCGGTCGAGAAAATCATCTGGTGACCGGCCGTGATAGGGATCTCAACATCGTCCTTCATCAACCCTGTGCGGATCTCTGGGCCCTTGGTGTCAAGAGCGATACCGACGGGGCGTCCAGGGTGCTCTAATGGTTTGCAATACGATGTAGTTCGGAAATAGTCGTGTTTAGTCGGCTGCGTTTAATGCATGGCTGCAGCATGACGATATGTGAGAACATTTCCGATCCTGTGGCATCCTCTTTCTCGGAACGGAGGATATTGCCAGCATCAACAAATGAGGATGTAGCGTTCGGGCCTCGTTTTGGAAGGTAGTACGCGCAATGCGGGCAATCAAAAGAAACGGGGGGGGGGCTGCAAGACAATGTGAGAGCCAAGATGCACGATGATAATTTATGTGAGAGAGATAAGAGCTGAAATTACAGCCATCTTTGATCCCTCGTCGGACGATCTATGGCAATCCACGCTCAACCCACCAAAACATCTCTGGTGTTTTCCGAGAGAGCCACGCCCATGCACATTCAAGCAAAAAAAAAAAAAAAAAAAAAAAAAAAAGAATAGTGCCCAAGACTGTAAAAGAGATCAGAAGAGATCGATGAAATGCTTACCGAGACAGCTCTGGCGGGTGTTATCGATGACAGACTGGTGATACTCGTATGATCCGTGAGAAAAGTTCTGAAACAGTGACAGGAAAAAAAAAATGAAGATCGCAGTTAGAAAACTCATCGCTTGTCCACGTCTACTGACCCATTGACTAAGTGCCGGTGCTCTGTCAAGGGTCCATGCTATTTCTATTCAATCCCTCCCCCCTTCTTCTCTCTCCCGCCCCCCAGGTCTTCTTATCTCCTTTGGATTCAAACAAAATGAGCTAATTAGACCTTGGTTCTCCACTTTTCAAGCTTCGCGTCAAAGAGCGTTGCAATTGAGCTCCAACGCCGCGGTTACAGATCTTCCAGAGACAATTCTGATGACGAGAAAGGCTTGCTACTCACCATGCGGACAATGTTCATTCCAGCGTCGCGCAACTTGGTGATCATCTCCACAGAGTTGGTCTTGGGGCCTGTTTCGAGCAAAATTGAATAAACTTGTCAGCAAAGGATGATCATGATACAACGATAGAATCATTGCGAAAGTCCCTTTGTCGTCATGAAGGGATCTTACCAATGGTGCAAATGATGGAGGTCTTGCGGGTGTTGCTGGGCTGGAAATCGATATCGAGGGATGAGGTCCACTCGAGGTTGGTCTTGATGCTATCGTCGGACATGGCTGTTGTTTTGAAGTCGAGAGGAAGGGGTTAAAGTATAAAGGCCTTGAAAGGTGAAGGTTGAATGAGGTGAATGAGGAAAGAAAAAGAGAATGAGAACGAGCGAAGGAAGGGCTTCCTGCTTTTTATACCCTCCGCCCCATGGCAAATGCTATTTTGTTTTTCTGGATGTGCCCCGTTCGCATTTGCACCCCAAAAATCCGCCAAAGCAAAGCACACGTTCCCTCCAATTCGTTCGTCTTCGCCGTCCAAAGCCCATTCATTCCATCTCTCGATCCCCTTCATGTATAATATGAGTTGTCTACAACCAGGGGGAAAAAAAAGGTCGCCCTCTATCAAGGCCCACGCTATCTTCTAAAGGGCCCATGTCCTCGCTATGTTTCCCTGTCCGAGGAAGGGAGCCCAGTACCAGGGCAACATCACTTTGCTTATCTCTGAGCGTTGTGGAGCGGCCCCAAATTCTATTTCTTTGATACAATCTTATCAGAACCTGCAGCTCAGCTGGGCGTCATTCATTCTGAACATGAAAGTCAGACACGATAGCGAGATGCACCCTAGTCTATCCTGCTGCTATACCCGCTTTGGGACGTTCACGATCCACGTCCCACACCGCCATCGTCATCGTACATTGTCCATGCAAGGAAAGATAGTGCCTTGTGGTATATTGTTGAATAAAGTCGGAGAACCGGAAAAACGTTCTTTGTTTTTTATTCTTTGTACGCTGCATACAACGTGGACACTGTTGATCCATCGAGAACTTTTATTTCAGCAAAAGCAAAGCCAATACGCCTTCCTTGGTTGTGACATTGAGGACGGCTCAACGTACATCAATGCCCGCTGCAGCCGATTCAGTTGCTCAACATCGACAGCGCGAAGGTGACAAAAAAAATTCTAACAGCAACTAGGTCCATGGTCGGAAACAGACGTGAATATCACCGTCAGTAATCGATCGAGCACCACCGAGGTTCATATCAACTGCCATTGGACATCTCTGAAAGGCATGAGTGCGTTCAAGAGGTAGCCGCAGGACCCTTCAAGAGCTCCTTGTGTATAGGTGGACCAAGCATGTTGGGCAAGGTGGATCGAATTTGGTAGGTGTGACTGCATCGGGCCTCATTTGTTTACCTCTCGTGGGGGGCAAGGGAGCGATCACAACGGGACTCGCTCAAGCTCATTCGCATCTCTCGGACGACTCGACTGCCGACACGGATCCCGCCTTGACACCATCGTCTGTTGTTTTATTGAAAGAGAAAATAGCAGGAACCAATACACGCCATGTTGTCTACCATCTCCCGCCAGGTCCTCAGAGCCACCAGCACCCGCCGACTTCAGTCTGTTGGCAGCCTCAGGTACAGCTGATGCCAACTTCGTGGACCCAGGTCCTCCTTCGTCTTCTCTCGGCGCCAAGAACCAGGCACCAGGCACCATATCCATGTAACAAGTCGCGTATTTGAAAGCACTGACTGACAATGCTCATTGGAAACTTATAGATACTATGCCAGCGACAACCATAACGAGGACAGCAGTAGCAGCGGCAGCAATAACAACAACACGAATGGCAAATCCGAAGGCGCAGAGGCACTTATGAGCATCCTTTCGTCCTCATCCTCCTCAGCATCACAGCCAGATCGCGCCAACGCCGGCAACGTCCTCAAGGGTAACAGCGCCGCCCTCATCCTCGAGACCCTCACCAAGGCCACGGACCGTCAACAGCAAGCGTCTCGCCCCTCCAATCTCCTGAACTCGAAGTCTCCCCTCGGCGGATCCTCGGGCGGACGTCACTTCCTGAGCGAGTCCCAGACCTGTACTCACAACCTTCACATTCACGCCTCGATGAACAACACCATCATCACCTTGACAGACTCGAACGGCGACCCCATCACGACCCAGAGCGGCGGATCGGCGGGATTTAAGAAATCGGCACGTTCGGGACCGGAGGCCGGTTACCAGGCCATGACCAAGTTGATCGAGAAGGTCGATGAGAAGAACGTGCAGATCCAGACATTGCATGTGTTGATGAAGGGATTCGGCCCGGGCCGTGATTCGGCGTTCAAGGCGATCCGTGCGAAGACCAACTGGGATATTAAGAGGATATCCGATACCACGCCCATTCCTTTCAACGGATGCAGGCCACCCAAGCAGCGTCGTTTGTAAGGGAGCCTGTTGTAGGATGAGAGCATAAGGAGAAGGCACAGGATGAAGGCACGCAAAGGCGGACGAAAGCAAATGAGAGGGGAGCGTTGGACATAGATATTGGCGACGAGGGTTCAGTGTAACCCTGAGCTATAGCAATAAAAAAAACATCATATCACATCACATCTTGAAACCAAATGGGGGAGGGGGACATGAAGGGCAATGGCTAGTGCTAATGCATCAAACCAGATCGTGTGCGACCGCTGCTTTGAGACCTGATGGTTTGTGTATACCAAGATCAGCGTTTGGTGGAGTATGAAGGACATGGCGCCGCGCTCCAGCACTTTTGTTCTATGAGATATACTATAGCAGACGTCTTTTGGGCCATTCATCCTGTTCTTTTTTTTTTTTTTTTTTTTGGTGTTTGAAATGCCGGCCCCCCCCCCTCCTCCTCCTTTTCCCCCTAAAGGTTGATATTGGCCTCGATCTCTCTATGACACAAGTATTATAGCTCTTCATCAACTTCTCGAACCAAGAGGTAAATAATAGATTCTATAGTAAGCTATTAGCATCGTCTGGACCATCTCTTTACAGTCGGTTCACCACCACCACCAAAAAAAAAAAAAAAAAAAAAAAATTGTTCGTGACAGTAGAAAGTTTCCCAGCACAATAAATGCAAAGGGCCGTTCGATAAAACTAGCCCTACACATGAAATCGAGATCGGACCTGTGTGAACGGAGCTATATCTACGATCTTTTTGACAGATCGTATGCAGGGAGCTGGGTTTTGAGATCAGATCATGGGTGGTGTAGAGAGGGGAGAAAGGGAGGGGGGGAGGCAGGTAGAGTGCAGTGTAACATACATGTCATCACTGCGGAACTATCTAAACAACCCATTATCCGGGCTCGATCGATAAAAAAGGGTGAATGGGCGAGCGCTCTACAGGAATTCAGATCGTGTGCGGTTCCATCTTGTTACACTACAGCACTTGATACGCGAAAAAAAAAAAAATCCTTTCAGAAGTGTATGCTTGAATATATGATGGGTTGGCTCAGTGCTTTATTCTATAATATATGTACAACAGCGCTTGTGCATAGACGATCGATCTTTCAAAGGTCGACTCGTATGAAAAAAAAAATAGTTAAAAGTTCATCTCTTAAAGACGGGAAGCAGCCTCGGTCTCCATGACGATTCTGTAACGGGGGCGTCCATCCATCATATGCTTGACAGCAGCGTTGGGGTCGCTCATGGGCCTCTTCTCGATCCAAGGACGGATATTGTGCTTGGCTGCAAACTCCAGCATCTCCTGGACAGTCTCCTTGCCTCCGATCAAAGAACCAGCGATCGAAACGTTACGCGAAATCAGGGAGTTGGCAGGGATCTGCAAAGGATCCTCGGGCAGGGCCAAGAGAACCAACTTTCCGTGGGTTGCAACCAAAGACAGGACCTTCGCCCAGTCAGTGTCGGTAGCGAAGCTGGTGCAGATGAGCAGATCGATCGAACCGGCGGCAGCCTTCATGTCTTCGGGCTTCTTGGAGCTGAGGTGCGATTTAAGAGAGATGGAGATGAATGTTAAAACCACTGGGTCCAAAAAAAAAACTAAGTTTTCATGGCGCAACAGGACGATTACAAAGAAAGACTAAAAAGACTTACTTGATAAACTTGGTGGCGCCCAACTTCTTGGACTCTTCACGCTTGTTATCGCTGGTAGAGACTGCAACGACTTCGTCGCACTTCAAAGCATGGGCCCATTGGATGGCCAAGTGTCCGAGACCACCGATACCGATGACACCGACGGTCTTGCCGGGGCCAGCCTTGTGAATCTTCAGAGGAGTGTATGTAGTGACGCCGGCGCAAAGAAGAGGAGCAGCTATTTTTTTTTTTAAAATGAGCCAAAGGTCAATTAGTCAATGTATCAAGACCCCAGTCTTGAAGATCAGATTATTTCATGAAAACAATATCCACATACCCTCAGCAGCCGAGATCTCGGAAGGAATCTTGAAGACGAAATCGCTGTTGACACGGACACGATCTGCGTATCCTCCATAGGACTGTCCTCCGCGGCCGTCCTTGAATGTGTCGTTGTAGGTGAAACACTTCTTGGTGCAGAACTGGTCGTTATCGGACTTGCATTGATTGCACTCGCCGCAAGCATCGACCATGGCACCGACACCGACCAGATCGCCGACCTTGTGATGACTCTTGTTACCGGCCTCAACGATCTTGCCGACGATCTCGTGTCCAGGGATGCAGGGGCCGTTCTTCAATTCACCCCAACCTCCGGTGATAGTGTGGATATCAGAGCCGCAGATACCGCAGTGCGTGATCTCGATCTCGACATCCTTGGGTCCAATTGGACGAGGGTGGTAGCTAAAGGGCTTGAGGTTGGGGGTACCGGTCGAGGCCCAACCGTTGAAGGTGACAGAGGTATCCTCAGAAACTTTGACGTCAATTGGCATGTTTGGTTATAAGTTGCGGTTGGAAAATGAGGAGAGAAGAGTGTAGAAAAGTAGGGTTGTTTGATGGAGATTAGGAAGTGTGGTTCTCAGCAAGGTATTTATACTAGCAGCTTTTTTTTTCAATGAAGATGACACCACACTGCAAGCGGCACTTCAAACTGTAATCTGCTGTTGTACTGAATGCATGGAGTAAAGACCGAGCCGAAGAGAGAAGAAAAAACAGAACTACTACTACTATTACTACTGAGGAGCTCCTGAGTTTCTGATTGCCTCCGAAGGTTTGGCGAGATGCTCAAACAACGAGGTCATAGACTATTTGGAGCATCATTGTGGATTATTAAGCCTTCTGCTATGGCCGTTTTGGGTGTTTCAAATTGAGTTTGAACGCGTTAAGGAATTAATTCTTTCCTGTGAACCCACCACTCAACAGCGATCATGACCGTACTGTTCGATCACTTCCTGGGGCCTCCCACCCATTCGTGCGCACTCTCTAAATGACTATCCATTCCTGTCCGGATAAATCATATCCGGCTCTGGAAAAACCCCCTATGGTATTGCCAAATTGATTCTCCACCGCACTCCACTTCCTAGACCATGTACTGTACCGTCTCTTGCTCTCCCCTCTTGCGCTGCGCTGTCGGAGCGAATGGTCGATTGAGTGTAACCCCCCTCCCCACGCGATCGTTGCCGCAGCCGTAACTCAAATACATACAGCGTCCACCTCTAATACAGTACCTGAGAATCCACTACTCGGGGTACCTAATTGCTGGCCTGCGCAGCTTGGATAGGCTCCGCCTTCATAGGACGTATCCAACGTACTACTAGCAGTCGTATACCTTTTACTTTTGACACCCAAGGGGCCATTATCGAATCACACTTATTGCCGTCATAACAACAACCGCTCCAAAGCTATCTCCCATGTTTACATAAAATAAAATGAAAAAACTGCGAGATGGCGCACATTAGACGAAGAATACAAAATGAGCGATAGGTTGATGTTGACGCTGACATGGTATCTCCAGAAGCAACTATGAAGGTATAACAAGTAGTAAACGGCCCCGAAGAGTAGCGAGCACTCTGGCGGGCCAGTCCAGCAATTTTTATCGTGCACAGATGTCTAGGGATTTGTCCCCCCTCTCCTCCTCCCCCTCCCTCCCTCTTCTTATCTCTCACGATCCCTAAACCTGATGTCAGCTACTGGATCTCTAGACTACATCCGTGTGATTGGGAAGGGTCCACATAGTCTACAATTGTCCGCCTCCTTCCGCTATAAAGTCCGCACGACATGAATGTAGTACGCGGCCCAACTCTAAAGAACCCTTCCAATGAGGGGATCGCTTTGAAGGTACACCACACCGGCGCTTCGGACACTGTGGTTGTGATCGATATCCACGGGCAGCCCTGTACATGTACATGAACATGTACGTGTTGGTTTTTTTTTTTTTGTAAGCAACAACAACAACATCTATGAACGAATTGGATCAATGTCTGTACAGTCCACATTCGGGTTCGAATTTTTTTATTACCACCAAAATACAACATCAAGTCGCTCAACCTTTGGATGCAGGAATCATCCGCTCATTCAAAGTGAAATATAGTCGGCATATGATTTGGGGTTGTATCTAGGTGTTGACGAGAATCAGAATCTGGCAAGACCAAAAAAAAAAATCCCTAATAGTTTGCTGTGGCTATGCCTTGGGACGGTGTGACAACGTCCATTATTCGCTGCTGCTTTGCCCACATCCCCACTATGCCTACACTCCTTTTTGCGAAATAGCTCACATTTCATAGGAAAAGTGGGCTATTTTACTGAATCGAAAATCATAAACAATGCTATTCACTTTTGTGATGGCGGTGACCCTACCTTATATCCTCGCATATCTTTGTGTCATGCTCGCTTTTTCCCTCTCTCACTTTTCCCCGAAATGGGTGATCCGTAAATCCAAGTAGAAATAACGTTAAATGTTCGATCACATCATGAGGACTATTCAGTCGAGATTTTATTTCTGCTTGGATTTACGGATCACCAATCGTGCTGCTTTTCGGGGAAAAGTAAGAGAGGGGATATAAGTGAGCATGATACGCAGATATGCGCGCAAACACTGCGAGGATATAAGGTAGGGTCACTGCTGTCGCAAAAGTGAATAGCTATGAAATGTGGGCTATTTCGCAAAAAGGAGTGTAGAGAAATACCGGATCGCCTACAAACAGCCTTCAAGGATGAAAAAGACTATGAGATGGAGCAGCTCAAATAAGAGCTAATCAAACAGCAGACGGACTTTGGTGTACTCGCATACCTCAAGTGTTGCATGGGGAAAGGGCCTACGCTTCAGTTCATGGATGCCATCAAGGGTGTCTCGACGAGCGAGGAGTTCAAGAGGTTCTTCCTACCTACCCCTCCTCCTTCCCCCCTGGGAGTGTAGTCCTAGCTGACGAGGACCAGGAGGATGAAGTCGAGGATTATTCTTTACAGAATAATGACGAGAAGGATCCCAAACAAAAACGTTGTGGAGCCACTCAAAGAGCAGTGCTTCTCGACGTATCATGGAACGTCGGTCTGGTGGTCATGAGATGGAACCTCCGGCAGACGTGAGTTCTTGCTTAAGAATCGAGCGTTCTTGAAGAAGAATCGTATGGTCATGTGGCACTGTATTTTCTTATAGAAAAAATAGAAAGAGAGAGATGTGCTGCTTTTCGCCGGTGTCCCAGCCTGCACAGTCGTTTGCTCGTAGTATTGCCACAATCGTCTATTGTGCGACGTGATGGCACTGTAAGAAAATTCGGCCCGTTGGAGCATTAAAAACGCACCAACTACGTCAGCAAAAGGCGACGCCATAGAATTTTTTTGGTGAGCATAAGCAAATACATGCAGTAAAAGAATTTCGGCGTGCAATAACAGAATTATGCAGCTTTAGGATATAAATTACACCTACCGATCATTTTTAAATGTGCTTGCGAACACATATATGGTTGAGATGGGGTTTAGGCACTTCCTGGGGCCTGGCTAGTTGCCGATTCCTGCCCTGATGCCGCATTGGCCGCACGCTTGCGCCTTGGAGCTCCTTCTTGTTCTGCAGCCGCGGTTGATGCTGTCCTCTTTCGGGCCACACTGCCCTTGCTGGCGCTGGTGCTGCTAGTACTACTGGTGCTATTGGTGCTGCTAGTGCTACTGTTACCATTGATGCTGCTGCTACTGGTGCTCGCGCTATCGGTTACTGTCTGTGTAGCTTCCATCCAAGGATATCTACCATTCTCATCTACAGGCTGAAGATAGAGTGGCCTCTGTTGCTGAAGCAAGTGCCCTTGAATAACGTTGCAAATATTGTGGCCCGCCATGATATCGCGGTGCATGTATGTCTTGCAAGTCTTGCAATACAGCCGACGTATTTGAACCTGGCCGACAAACTCCTCGCACATCGGACACTTCTTTGACGTGTAGTACTCATTGACGCCCACGACAATATACCCGAGCGCCCTTGCCTAACGGACACAGAACGTAAGGCGCCTCATTAGCGTCATCAGTAGCTTTTTTTTTTTTTTTTTTAAAAAAAAAAAAAAAAAAAAGAAATCGAATGTCTTGCAATGGAGCACTAACCCTTTGAACAAAGTACGACTGGAAGGACTCATGTAACGAGGAAAGTCGTCTCGTGGATGAAAACTTGCCTAGATCAATACCGATTACAACCTTGTCCTCTTCATCTCGCTGTCTACCAAGCGATCCTCCAACCATATTGAGCAGGCGATCTGCGATGATGTCGAATTCTGCCTCTCTAGCTTTTCTGGCATCCCACTGGTGCTTTTTGAATGTGGCGCTTTTGTTGTAGAACTCGTCGAGCTGCTCCTTGACGCCTGCTAATCCCGCAACGTACTTTTCAACGCTGGCATCCTTTCCGCGAAGGGCTGGTAGCTCGCTTTCGATGTTGCTGATAGATTTTGCTGCGCCTAGCGGGATCGACCGTTTGCGTTCTTCTAACCAACGTCGAAACTTGAATGTTGGTTGGTATACGGCCTTCTGCTTTACAGCTAGGTTGTAAAAGACCTGGGAGCTGCGGGCGGAAGCCTCGGTGTCATTGTCATTGTCAGGTTGTTCGGTACCGACGGCACTGTTCTGTTGATGGAAGCTCCCCTTGGATCTCGGCATACTCGCTCCTGTAACACATGCTTGCTCTGGATTATAACTGTCGTTGCGTGGCTTTCCATTTTCGAGGCTGACGGATTTTTTCATGTCATCTAAGGTCTTCTCAGGCAATAGAGCGCTCGCTCCAACCACAAACGCTTGACCAAGATCGAGACCTAATATCTTGATTTTCTCTGGTTCACAGTCCCAAAGAACTGCGACATCCTGCTTCGTCTTGACAACGTTCCGAACCTCAGTTAGGTAGTAGTCGACTCCACCCACAGTGGACGTAATCCGAGAAGGCAATATGTCCGTGGGATGCCGCCTGTACCGAACCGAGAGAAGCTCCTTCAGCTTGAATGCCGTTAACTGGAGACGAAAGCCATCGGTCCGAATAGATCCGCGAATAACGTAACCGCGTTCCTTATAAGTGCGGGGGTCGAAATCCTCGTTCTGAATGATTCTCAGGTGCTCTTTGATCTCTGCAAGTGAAGGTGTCGCGAGGTTGTTGAATGATTTGCTGATTCCGGGCATGCGACGCTTTTTATGACCCAGTCCTGCGTCGGTGATGAGTGTCGTGAGGAGGTAGCCTGGTGCTTGGTTGGCCAGCCAGTACGACATGTCAGACAACGCAGGACGATAGTCCTTGGCTCCATGAAGACTCTGCAGCTTCGCCTTGAGTGTGTCGCTCTTCCAAAAGATTGAAATCAATTCCAGCTCCGTGAACGCGACGAACGGCTGCGCGGAAGGCGTACACGCCATTAACTTCCGAGGGTTCTTGGTCAGCGGGTTCAGACGGTAAAAGTTCTCGACCGCAGAGACGTCGCCACGAATGTCAATGCATGTCCCAGCCGGCAAGAGCCCTTTGACCAGTTGTTTCTTGAGCTGTTTTAAAGTTGCCGTGTGTAAGGTTCGAGTTAGCGGAATAGAACTTGTAACCTTGAACCTTGTGTCCCTTGTATGTACATGTACATATGTTGTTCCCCCCTCTCTTTTTTCTCTCTTTCTTTCTCCCCATTTCGCCACAGAATACCTTCACTCTCAGTCATTCATTGTCTATGTCCAACATCGCCACTCCGGCATCCCTTACTCTTTCCTTCTCACATTTACCTTTTTATGGAGTTCCTTGCAGCCTTTTCCGTACAATCGCTTGAGATCAACCGACAGCTGCGCGATTATGCTTCGCAGTATGACTGACCCCGGGTATGGCATTCTCGTGTTGATGATAGCAGCATCTTTTCGTTCCAGTAAGTGTAGCTCCTGCGCTCGATCGATGAACCTCCGCGTGCACTGTATACTCTTCGTTTTGCCGCTAGGGATGATGCCCGAATACACATATGTTGTTAATATCCCAAGGAACCTTGATGATCGTCCTATTCGACC
>NW_026251837.1:0-68277 GCF_025024155.1 Gamsiella multidivaricata
CTGCATATACCTGTACCGGCCGTGATCCATCGTCCAGTCTCTTCTCCTTGCCTCTTGCTCCCTTCCTTCAAGAACATATCATGCCCGCTGCTACCCTCAACCGTGACCGCACCGCCGGACAGCAGCACCCAGGTGCCCGATCCCAATTGTACCAAGATCAGACGGAGGATGCCCGACAACTCCACGATCTCGCCCAACAATACAACCAAGACCTGCTCAATGGCACCCCACATTCCACACCATCCATCGAAACACTCGTCATGTCCATGGCACTAGAGCAAGACGTCGATCTGTCCTCCTTCAGCATGGCATCACAAGGCGACCCTCAATCCTCCCTGGCACCCAATGCCAGTTGCGACCCTCCAAGTAGCCAGGCCGGACAGCAGGGATATGCCGATATCAATCAAACACAGCTCTTGTCCGGATCACGGTCTTAGTTCTTTCCTTCTCCCCTACCTCCTTTGGAAATCCATCAATTCTTGTGGAAGATTACTTTCTTTTTTTATCTTCCTGCATCTTTGTTTGTTCATTATTCGTGAACCCTGTTCATAATTCATTGTTTGCTTGCCTCTGTGAGGTATGCGACACACAAAAAAAAAAGGTTTCCTAATTATACATATTTACTTTCTGCACATACCACCCCCTCTGCTGCAAACGGGTGCAATGGCTGAGCACTTTTGGGTTTTCGGGTAACCTTAAATTACATCATTCTCAGCCCACTTCTTCCCGCCATACCACGCCCACCTTCCCAATTGGAACCCTCGCTCCCGTAAAAATAGCAACGCATTCCTCCGCGCTACTTTTTTTTTTCTGCTCCTTCTTCACATCCACTATCCACACATTTTCGGATCACACCCACGCGTGTGCAATTGTCTATATACCCTCTTCATTGTCGTTTTTATACATATATTTCACACCTTTTGCTTATCATAGATTCACACACATTCCTTCATTTCCAGATGTCCAACGAATAATAAAAAATAAAAAAAAAGCCAATCGCTGCCCTCAATTGCTTCTGTAAAATCGACCCTCTAGTCCCAATTGCTTCCTGTATGACATGTCTCGCTAAAGTCAATCGATCGTCGCCCAGTGTCCCCCTGGAGGAACAAAATCTATTGTGTTGGATACGAGAGCATACGATTTACACTCGCGACCCTGACATCACATGCAGAAATGACAGGTTTGTTTTGTTGTGCGACACCCCACACACGCTGTTTATCCTCGCTTGAGCTCAGCCCATTGGCTTTGCACTGGACCAATGAGCGTACGTCTTGCCCATGGTCCGCGGTGCATGGTTGACCCCTCGCCCTGTAACACTTTGCCACCATTTTTTATCACCCTCAACCTCAGTCCACCTTCCTCGGCTCCTTCATCTCTTTCCCCCATCCTTCTTATCCCCGTCCGCCATAAACACTTCTCTCAACGTCGACACCCCTTTCCCAAATACCAACCATACTCTGTTCTGCAGCTGCACAAAGCCCTTTCTCAAGCCTCCCACCACCTGTTATTGCATTTTATTCCCTCAGCTCGCCTGGTCTGCCGCGACTGGCACTAAATCTCTACCGCCCTTTCTAACCACGGTTACTCTCCCTTCTACCGATATCTCTGCTTCCGGGACCTCGCTCAGGCTTCTGTCGAATGCGCCTAGTAGAAATACGCGACTGGAAACCTGCAGCACGCCTACACCTTGATTATCAGGATACGTACAAGGTCCTTCGGAAGAGCTCGAACCCAGTCCTAGTAAGTAGTGCTTTCTAGGAATGATGAAGTAGTCGCTCAGGGACGCGAACAAGGGGGCAATGAGAGGTCTCGTAGAACTGGAGGTACTCGAAAACGCTAGTCTCAAAGAGTGTCTCTACCCAATGTTTGGACACCTTTTTGGATTGACAGTCTTGCGACTTTGCGATGCTCAGGGTCCTTTGGTCGATCTCAACTTCTTCCTGTGATCGCGCCCGAATCTGTTGGAAGCCTACCTCACGCTCTGGATGTATTCCGAGCAACCACTGTCTTTGAAGGAACGCGAGGGCGACATTGAATTGAGTGCTTCACCCTCAAGATTACAGCATTGGCTGCAAGTCTTGGAACCCAATTGCTTTCTGCTGGACCAAACCACTCTCCAAGCCTATGTCTCCGCGATCCTAAAGATCCACAACGCCAGGACCACAGCAGCTTTTTATGACAGCAGCAAAGGGGAGGAAGGAGCAATGCGCCACCGTCAATGAACTTTGATCAAGATCTATTCTGGGACTTCCTCCGTCAGGCCTGGACACTTCTTAACGTCTTTGTTTTACCTTCTACAGACACCCATTGTCGCAGGCGGAGATACTCCAAATGGTCCATCATTCCCCGACCCAGCGGGAGCGCAGTTGGAAATCTCAGAACTGTACCTGACCCAATATTGATATTCGTTCTGTCAAAGATGTGATCGACTTTTTTTATGACGCTCGAGATTGTCGCTCCCAGCCTAGCCGGCTACTTCGAATCGATTTTCGAGAAGGAAAAGAGGTCGTCCACAGCGAGTTTCTCCATTCCGTCCTTTGCAGAGTACCATTTCTCCTGTACTTGCGTGCGCTATGTTCCAGACTTTTCCTCGTTCATTTTGAGTTCAAGTCTGCGGGATCCTGCAACAACAAAAACGATAACGGATACAGGGTCGTCAGCAGAATCGACATCAACAATAGTAACGTTAACAGTACCGATGGATAATGGACATGCCAAATCCTTCGCACAGATCACATCAGTCTCTGAGAAGAGTATCAAACGACTGGCTATATGCCGGCTATATGCCGGTTATATTTGCTGCCTAGAATGAAGCATCTGGAACACATGGCCTTGACGTGATGTATATTACCGAGCTCAAAAACCGGGTTACAGAGTGGATGAGACAGTGCCCAGCCACGGCGCATCGGCTGAGAGAAGACTTGAAAGGAGTGCTTGGGCTCAACAAACGAAACTCCACTATAGCAATGGCGACAGGGACAGGAGCAAGACCTTTAGAGCAGGATCTTTCTTCCCCGCCGATTCCGAGCGCGGAGCCGCCAGCGCAGCGGCCGTGAAACTGACATCCGATCAAGTCAGGCAGATTAGCGACAAATCGCAGGCCATGCTTTTGCTCAAGGCTTCAAAGAGTGATCCGAGTAAAGAATGGCGTATCACATCAACTTCAAGAATGAATGCCAGGGATATTTGACTTCTGACTAAGTGATTTTATTGAAGATCGGCTACAGGAGCAACTATCACGCATGGGTGTGAGAGTTCGGGCAGGGTGATTTATAGTGGAGAGGCGATTGTATTCTAGACTCAATGCTTATGAAGACCGAGATCCCGTGTGATCCATGCTAGAGTTTACTCCACTGTAATCATATCGACCATAGAAAACTATTGGACCGGACGCACCAGAAGAATAGGGGGAACCAGTGGAAGCGGAAGCAGAAGACGTAAAAGAATTACAACAAAGAAAAAGTTGAACACCACGAACACTGTGATAGTGTCTACATTGAGCGCACCAGAGACGCGTTGTTCGTCTATGGTTTACGTTGCACCTCGCCGAGATGTGTACTTTGTCTTCTCTTTCGCTGCATCTTCATGCGTCCATTAAAAATAATAACAGCCGAATATATTGGTAGCAGATCCTATCAGAGTGCTTTGTCATGCGGATATACAGAAGACCATATCGCGGAAGTGATATAGCGAACGAGTTTATCCAGACAAAAGGAACGCACCCCTTGTTTAACACTGATAGTTTTTCCCTCACCCGTGTTTACGCATCTCCAGTTCTGCAGCGATTTAGAACTAGAACAAGACCAGTTACGTACCACTCCAGCCTATTTCATGAAATAGTGCGTTCAATGATCTGGATCCACGCGGACACAGCTATTTAAGAGCACCGTTTGCCAATCGATAGAACCCCAGTCTTTGTCTAGCAAACATCCACTCTGCATCACACATCCTGACCCGGCCCTATTGCGAGTTCGAATCCCTTCAACCCACGTATACGACCCAACATTTCCCACCACCAAAACAACTTACATGTCCCCCAAAACCCCCGAGACCCTCCACAGGAGCGCCACAACTGCGCCCTATATGAACACCCATCAGGCCCGGATGCAGGATCAAGAGAACCGAAAGCGCATACGAAGGGAGGCCCACCAAGCGCGTATGCAACAGCAAGCGCTGCAAAAAGAGGCACGAAGACATGCTCACGAAATTCGTATGATGATACAAGAGGGTCGAGGGGTGACTCGCACGGGCGATTATGGGGTTTCAATTGACTTCCAGAGGGCTTTCAACGAGCTGACAAGACCTCAGTCTAGTCAGTCAGGGTCCTTGAACCAGAAGCAACAAGTACCAGAACAAGAGCAAGGCAAGGACCCATCAGGTCAACCAGAGGCCCAAGAAAAAGTAGCTTCAGACAGTAACACGCAATAAAGCTTCTTCTTCGTAAACCCATCTCAGGCCCCATCTCCAGATGATTCAACTGGGCCTTTCCTTATCAGCTGTAGCTCCAACGAATGCGAAATGAACCATTTTTCTCCTTTGCTGCATATCGTTTATTTCTATCCCTCACATAACAACTAATAAAACCTCTATTTCGCAACAAACTAATAATCATCGCCACGACTCAAGACCTCCTTGCGCGTGGGACGCAAGACTAATGTATGTTCATACTGCGCTGTAAAAGACCCCTTGATATCGACCAATGGTGGATATCCCTCCACATGTCCCGAATCGCAAAGACTCTTGAGCGCCAACAGGTACTTATCTTCGCCCACGCGGTCCAAGTATCGCCTGCAGAACGGAAGCGTACCGAATTCGCGGTTGATGGTCTCAAACAGTGCCTTAGCCCTTGGAAGACTAAGCGGACGAAATTAATTAGTCAAAAGAAAAGAGGAATTGTCAGCACAGGATCAACATTATGATCTTTAAGTCCACAAGGAATTTGTGAAAAAAAAAAAAAAAAAAAAAAAAAAAAGGAGAGCTTGAGGCTTACCGAATGGGTATCTTGGGAATGTCATAGGCACGAGCATAATGACTCGTCTCCATATCGTATCGGACAATACCACGTCCTGTACTTCCAAAGGTCTCGATCGCAAAATACTCGCCCTCCTCCATCTTTGTCGGATCTCCGTTGTTGACGATCGGCACAGCCTTCGTTCCGTGAATTTTGTATAGGTCAATGGAATGTCCTGTCAGGTTGCGGATCGGTTTTACTAGTAAATGAAGAAGCAGCAACGTTAGACTTTTTTTTTTTTTTTGTGAAAGAAAATCATTTTCAGAACCCAACTCGCGATTTTTTTAAATGTTGAAATGGGGCCGTACCTTGATACGTCTTGCCACCGATCTCGACTTCATACGACTCCATGACTTCCTGGATAGCAGCTCCGATATCGCCGAGCCTGACATCAATACCGGCCTCTCTGATACCAGTGTTCGTAGCATCCTTGACAGCCGCCAAGAGATTGTCATACACCGGATCAAACGTAAGCGTGAATGCCGAATCGATAATTCTTCCTATGATCCGTCCACAAAGGCGCATTAGAACCCTTTTCGTCACGCAAAACAAAACATAACATAATATAACATAACATAAAAAATAAACAAAATGCTGTCATAACATATACCATTGACATGGACACCGAAATCGATCTTGCAGACATCTCCATATTGCAGGACAATTTTATCTCCCGCATTGGGCGTATAATGCGCCGCGCAATGGTTCAACGAACATCCTGTCGGGAACGCAATTCCGGACTCAAATCCGTTGGCCTCGACGAGCGTCCGTGTGCCGTTCTCTATCATCTCACAGATCTCGGTCATGGTCATCCCGGGCTTGATGTTCCGACGGGCGTATTGACGGACTTGACGATGTACCTCTGAGGCGCGACGGACATCGTTGTATTGGTCAGAGTTCTGTCTCTCGACCGCACGCTTTTCCTCGTCCGTTGTTCTCCACAGGTTGCTAGTCAGCAGAAAGATGCAAATTAGAACTTCTTTAGGTGCTCAAGTCTCTCTTTCTTTCTTTCTTTTTTTTTTTTTTTTTTCTTTTTTCTTTTTTGTTGCACCATTTAGTCGCAGTGACTATAGGAACCGAAAAGAAAAAGAGACATACTCATCCTTATACTCGCATAGCTCTCCTTCTGGGTAGATCTTGCTTGGAAACAACACTGAGAGTGGGATAGTCGGAGGCTCTGTCTGGATCTTTTTCTTCTTCTTGTTGGTCTTTTTCTTCTTCTTCTTCTTTGCGCCAGCTAATCAAGGTAACAGATAGATGCGTCCCATGTTAGACCAATTGATCGCTCTGTAGAAACCCGAGTATCGGCCGTTCTTCTGACCCAATCATACGCACCAGTAGCAGTCCCCGAGGCAACTGCTTCCTCTTCATCGTCGTCTTCATCGTCGTCGTCCTCTGCGTTTGCGTCCTTTGATGTCTCCTCCTTCTCCTCCTTCTCTGGCTCTGCTTCACCATTCACAGGAGCTATATCAGCGTCATTCAGAAATTTGATGTCAGCTGCAGCTCAATTGAATTCGGAACAGCGCGTTCAGCGATTCTTTCTTTTCGATGGCTCTTGTATTTTCTTATTAGACCTACCTGCTGCGGCGGCCTTCTTCTTCTTGTTCTTCTTTTTGACTACTTCTCCTGTCGTTGCTGCTGGTCCTGCCTCTGTGGCAGCAGCCCCATCCAGCTGGGTCTCTGGCACGCCGTCAGCAATAGTTGTGTTTTCCAGTTCCTGTACAAGGGAATGCATGGTGTTGACAAGAGTCGTGTGGGGTGTGTGTATTCGAAGCTGATTCCTATTGTCTCCATTGTGGACCGTCTCTAATAACAAGCAGTCCCGCAACAGCAGCAGCAGCGACCTGACGCAGCACTCCCCTTCTTCACTCCGTTCTCAGCTCATACCATCAACGCCTAACACATACACACAAACACATCGACATGGACAGTAAGTCTTTTGTTCATGGAACCGACTTCAGCCTCCTATGAATACGGCCAAGCTCTTCAGGAACTCTAACCCTATACACTATACATTCGTGTTCCAACCTGATAGTCGATGACTACGAAGAAGACATGATGCTCGACGAAGACGAGTTCATTGCCCCCTCACCCACAGGAGAGGAGCCCTATGAGGAAGGAGCCTCCCGGTTCGCAAACACACGCCAACAGAACGTCAAGGTTGTCGACAAGAACTTCTTCAATGGCAAGTACTTTGCTGGTTTTTTTTTTTTTTTTTTTTTTTTCTACTGGAGTCTCGTGCCATGGAAACACGCACGCCATCTCGACCTTATTGGCTTCCCTTAATGCTGACATGTCCGTATGTGTGTATGTGTGTGTATGTGTGTTTGTTTTTGTTGTTGATGATAGACTTCCCTGACCTGTTTGACGATGACCTATGAAGGGAAAGCGACGGTACTTTCTTTCACAAGCGGTGCAGTGCAGCGTGCAAACGAGCATAGCCGAAACTAACGCCACCAAAAAATAAAATAAAGTCGCGCTCAACTGAAATGCGTCAAGTTCACAATGGTCCAATTGCAAACTGAGATATTGGCTGTGATGATGTCCACTCGACCCTGGGTGAGGGGGAGAGGTAACGGGGCTGGACCATCGGTGGCACTCAAAATAGAGTTTCGAGGAACATCCGCACCAATTGAATATGCCACAGTGCAGAATGCGGACATTGCCATGTGTCTGTGTTTGTGTGTCCCTTTTGCATGGCCCCAATTGCTCTCAAATGCATCGTATCCTCTCCGTCCCCTCATCGCTTCTCTCTTTTTTCCTTTCTCCTCATCTCCCTACTCATTCCACTCAGCCTGATGTCGGACAACCATCAAGACCCGATCGCTCCACACTCGGACACGCTGTCCCAGTTCTTCAACCAGCAGCATCCAGAGACCGTGCTGGTCATGGCCCGATCCTTCTCCAAGAAGAACGTTGTCTCTGCAGCAGTCGTCCAAGTCCATCGGGACGGATTTGTGATCGAGGGACAGACTGCGCAGGCCGGACCGACATTGCAGGTCTCGGTCTCGTTCTCGAGTCCGGCGCTTTCTTTGGTCATGGCGAAGGAGGCCTTCTTGAGGATTGGCAAACAAGCCGAAGCCGAAGCTGAAGCCGAACGGGGGTCCGTTGTCCGTCGTCAGGTAAAAACCTGCCTTAGTGTCACCGAACCTTGCCATGCATTCCAAATGTACCTAAATTTAAACGCGCACCTCTTTTTTCTTTTTCTTTTTTTATTATTTCGGGAAGCAGATCCCAGGTCAACCACCAGGTCTGGGTGTGTACTGGCCCCACTGGAGCCCCTTCCTGATCGCGCTCGCCATCAGCGTCTCCTCATTCTTCGTTGTCTACTTCTTCCCCAACGTCAGCATCCCGCCCTTCGTTTGGATCAAACAAATCTGGGGACTCGATACCGTCCGCACCTGTGTCCATTTTGCAGTCTTCCTGCATGGCTTTCAGCTGGTCACGGCATGGTATCTGATGAAGCGCGTGGCCAAGTGTCCGTTTTCGATCAAGCAGGTCCTGATCTGGTCCGTGTGTGTTCAGATCATGGGGATCGGATCAATGTTGAAGCTGTTGCCGATCGTGTACAATAGCAAGTTTGTGAGCGACGAGATTGAAGCCGAGGAGAAGGAGCTACGACAGAGACAGCAGCAGCAGGAGGAGGAGGAGTGCTAATGGTAATTTGAGATGTTGACTGGAGCAGGACTCGCACCTAGACTTATAAGATATTTAATAATGAATAAAAACGACAACAAACGCGTCCAGAAATCGAGAAATCTAGAGTTCAACGAAAAGGATCCCTTGGGGGGAAGAATGAATCTGTCACATCATGCTACTTCCACGGACGGATGTACTGTACACTAGTCCATCGGCAGATCGTGCACTACCTGAAGGTAAGTACTTCGTACGATCTTAAAAAGAAAAAAACGATCGAGCCAATGCTGGCCGTTGTCTGCACGGGACGCAAAAATCCAATACCTCCTTCACTCCTTTACTTAAGCGTTCACACGGTCCCCATTCGCCGCTTTTCTTTGTCTTCTCCACACATCTTCGTTTTCTTCACCCCCTCTCCACGCTTTTCGCCTTATACGACAATAGTTTTTTTTTTTTCCTTTTATCCAATGTCCAGCCTCTTTGAACTCTCACCTCGATGCCAGGAACTTCACCGGCGTTTGACAGAATTTGTCGAGGTATATAGCCATCACCATAACGTTCCTTTTTGTCAATGTCGAGTTTTATCCGCTCCACATCTTCATACTCATCTCATTGACCAATTCTTCTCTCACATGTAGAACGATTGCATCCCCGCCGAAGAAATATACGAGAGCCAGGTCGGGCGAGGCGACCAGCGATGGAAGGTAAGGACTTTAATAGGCATTCATGGAATATCGGCCTATGAACCATATTCTTTTTTTTTTTTTAGTGTTCAATCCAATAACAAAACCCATGCTGCTCCTTTATACAGGTCGTGCCTCCGGTTATCGAGGAACTCAAGGCGAAGGCAAGGTCTTTAGGTCTCTGGAACCTCTTTCTGCACAAGGGTTACCCCGAAGGCCCCGGATTGACCAACCTCGAGTACGCCCATCTCTGTGAGATCACCGGTCGATGCCCTCGCGTTGCTCCTGAGGTAGCCCAAAAAAAAAAAAAAAAAAAAAAAAAAAAAAAAAGCTCCAAGGTTGGTTTCCTCCCCCTCCCCCTCTTTGAGCTGTCGAGTGAACTAACATAGAGCTTTTCTCCATTCTTCCTGTCCTTCATCCTACAATCCAACAACGCAATAGGCACTCAATTGCTCAGCACCGGATACGGGGAACATGGAAGTCTTTGCCAAATACGGCACCGCCGCCCAGAAACAGAAATACCTCGTCCCACTCATGAACGGTCAGATCCGTTCCGCCTTCGCCATGACCGAGATCGCCGTCTCCTCCTCGGACGCGACCAACATCGAGACCCGGATCGAACGTGTCGGTGACTACTATATCATCAACGGACACAAATGGTGGATTTCCGGCGCGGGCGATCCCCGTTGCAAGGTCTATCTGGTCATGGGGAAGAGTGACCCGAATAACGAGAGTCAGTACAAGCAGCAATCGATCGTAATTGTGGATGCGGATACACCGGGGGTGGAGGTCGTGAGGCCGATGACGGTGTATGGATATGATGATGCGCCCGAGGGACATTGCGAGGTCAAGTTCACGAACGTGAAGGTGCCCGTGGGGAATATCATCGCGGGCGAAGGGAGGGGGTTTGAGGTCATTCAGGGACGTCTTGGACCTGGACGCATTCATCACTGGTACAGTTCTAGAACGCGTACCTGACTTGTACTTATCCTTCTGTTCGGATCGGTATGCTGTTATGTGACTGATATACCGCCCACTCTTCCATTTATTTGCTTGCAAATGATATCGAACAGCATGCGGGCGGTTGGAATGGCAGAGCGTACTCTGGACTTGATGATCGCCCGAGTGACGGACCCCTCACGCCGAACGTTCGGACGCGTGCTCGCCCAACACGGCACCGTGGCCGCAGATGTGGCCAAGATCCGTATTGAGCTCAATGCTGCCCGATTGCTGGTCCTGGCCGCGGCCGATAAGATCGACAAAGTCGGTGCCAAGGGTGCGTTGCGCGACATTGCCATGGCCAAGGTCATGGTCCCCAATATGCTCCAGAGAGCCATTGATCTGGCGATTCAGGCACATGGCGCCGCTGGTGTTAGTCAGGACTTTCCTTTGGCCAGATTCCATGCCGGGGCGCGTGCTCTTCGCATCGCAGATGGTAAGTCTAGGCCGTTTCGTTTCGTTTCGTTTTTTTTTTCTGGGATGGGATATATAGATCGGATGAGATCAAGAAGTCCCGGTGCTAACGGTTGTGAAAATGGTTCTTTTGAACGTTTGCTGCTTCCACAGGTCCTGATGAGGTGCATATTCAACAACTGGCACGATTCGACCTACTCCGCGGCGACGATATTCGAAAGAAGCAAGAGGCCGTCAAGGCGCGCCGCGCTCAGATTTTGGCGAACCATTCCAAGCTGTAAACGTCGCTGTGCATCCTTCACACGATAGTAATAAAGAGAGAAAAAAAAAAGAGGGGGGCCTTTGAGATGACGATGAATGATTTATGTTTATTATTTTATCTATGATGGGTGAATTGTTTACAAACGACTTTTTCTTTTTTTTTTTTCCGTCCAAGAATGCGCCATTTTTTTTTTTTTTTTTCCTTTATGCCGATGCTGCTACTGCCGTTGAAGGCGCCGACAAGGATGCGGCCGCGACAGAGTTATTGGCCTGTGTTGCGGGATCCTTGACGATATAATTGCCCTGCCTGTCCTTTGCAAGGATAGCCTTCCACTGATCCGTGAGGACCTCCTGCTTTGGTCGTGGTGGTTCCGTGAGTTCGATGGCGGCGACGGCCATCATCGTTAAAATCGTGAATCCCTGGGCGTACATACGGGCAGTAACAATACGTTGGGTCGTCGTCAGACCCTTCTTCGAGAACGTGTAGCCGAGAGAGCCGGCCATGCACGACAACCAGGCCACACCAACGACCATGTTGCGGTTCTCGCGGACCTGGTAATTGAGCTCGGCAAGGACACCACGTTGTGCGCGGATCTCGGCACGCTTGGCCTCTGCGGCCTCGGCATCGAGGTGACGGAGCAGCTGGCGGTCTTCGTAGTGCACACGGGCGTGGTCACCAAACAGGATCGAGGTTGCGGCGACACCTGTTAATGAATGTTTTATGTGCGAGATCAGTTAACTAAGCTTGTTTCGGGCAATTGAAGAGAAGACATGGGTTCTAAAGAATGATAAAAGGTGGACAAAAGTTGGTTGCGTACCTGAACCGAGAAGGAACATCTTCATAGAGCGGGACATGGTCTGATAAGTCCGGGAGTAGCGGGCACCGGACATGGCGACGAGGCCTCCGGCAACGAGAGCCAGACCGGCACCCTTCGCTGCTGCGATGGCGATCAGCTCGTTCTTGTCATCGTGTGTTTCGAGGTGAGGGTTCTTGAAGTCCTGGGATGCCATATCAGTCATTATTGTTTGTAGTGTGATAAAGTTGAGTGGAAGTGTGAAGTGAGGTATGAGGTGCGCAGTTGTCGGAAGGTATCTCGAGTTGGAGTAAGGAGGCGGGTATTATGAGCAAATGAGTGAGTGGATGAACGAGAGGGAGGAGGAGGTAGGAAAGAAGGAAAGAAGGAAGAAAGAGTCGAAGGAGCTGGTGCTGTTGTTGTTGTTGTTGTTGCTGCTGCTGCTGCTGCTGGGCTTTGTCAATGGTCGGTTGTTGATTGCTGGTTGGTGTGTTTGTTGTCTGTTGTCGAGAACTGCCCCTCCCTCTCTTTTTATATCGCTCCAAATTGTGAGACAAGTGGGTCGATACGGAAGGAGGGGATCGGCGGGGGCAGGGTTTGTGCTTCTTTTTTGGCTCTTCCCGTCTCTGTCTTTCCCTCTCTCCTGGGCGGCCTACTATTTATTCCTACTATTCTTTCGTCACTTTGTGCTCCTTCGCTAAATTACGATTAGCCATGATTACAAGAGGAGGTGCGTGAGAAGTTTGTTTCTCGGGAATCAGCCTGGCCTCCGCTTCTTTAAAGCCTATCCCATACTTGGCCCATCGACCGAAGTCCTGTGCTCTCCTGCGCAGTCAGCCATACAGCAGTAGAGAGTTGTGTGCCTGAGACTATACACGCTGTGCTGTAGATCACATTCAGATACACATGGGGGACGCTGCTACACTGCAACCCAACTTAGGCATAGATCTGATGCCTTGCATGGGTGTCGTGTCTTGGAGTAATCATTCATGATGAGGGTTATCTCCGGCTCTGGCTCTGGCTCTGGCTCTCCTCAAGAGAGGATGCCTGGGGCGCAACACGGCCCACATGCCTGTTATGGAAGTGACATCCGAGGTGTAGGCAAAATATTTTTTTCCTCCATTAACCATCAGTACGTGGGATGACAAAGTTGACGTTGATACTCCGCAGAATACCCAGCCTGCTCTATTTCTCTCTCTCTCTCTCTCCATTGAGGAGCCATTGCCGTCTGCTGAGTACCGCACCAGTAGTAAGAGTAGCATAAGCATGGCTCCTGACATGTCGACCCCTACGTCGATGTCAAGATAGACTATGGAATGTCATCGAAAAGGACCTTGCTGCTGTTTTATGGGACAACAACCTGGCTCGGGCGTGTGTATGTAGGCACCCAAAATGAACCTGACCCGAAGGTGCCCTCGTTATGCATGGTTCCTTGGACATGATGAAGGCCATCCAGGTCCAACAGATCGTCATTTGAGGATCATTTGTGAGTACATTCCATTACTATTGTCGACTGCAAGAAAGACAGAGAGAGGCTGTCAACCCTCCTTAAAACTTTACCTAATACCTTATACCATTCCCCAATCGAATCTACCAATGCACCGATCAGCACCGTTTTTCTATCACTCTTCACTCTTCATGTACAGTGCCGTATAGCGGCCTATCCACCCTTAGCGCCAAGGTGGGTACATGCGGGTATCCGGGACACTGACAAATATCTTTCCTCAGTCCCTTCAGACACGGATCGGAAGAGCAAGCAAGCGAATGAATGGGAACCCAAATGCGGCAGACAATTTACATTTCAAAAGAGGGACACGCACCCACTCGAATTCACTTTCCCCACTGCTTCCTCCGAGCTTGCCAATCAGCCATACCCATACCCAGTCTGATTCCAGTCCAGCTCCAGAATCATGGATATATATATTTCCTGGCCAGATGCCTATCGTTTGTCATCAGTCATTAGTGTGCTTCTTCCTCCCTCATGGGTTTATACCTCTCCACAACGCGTTGACTAGCAGAGATGCGATCAAACAAGCCTGGTCCATGTGTCCCTTATATAACCCTCAAAGAGAACCAACCTTTAATTATACATCCCATTGTCCACTAGACTCTATCCATTATCCAACCAACTGCGGATGCAATTGAGTCCTTCTGAGCTATCTTTGCGCTAAAGCTAGGTGCACAGAGGGGGACCATCGCATCCAGGCAACACAATGCATTTGAAAGTAAGGGTGGGTTACGTTGGTCGATCTGTACCTCCTTCTTGGCTGCCCCACAGATACAAACAAACAAGATCCTCTCTCTTCCCCCCCGTTCAATTGTGTAATTTGCATACAGATTCTGCCCCTCCCACAGCACGCTGGAGAAAAAGCTCTCTTCACATGTCACTTTTTTTTTTTTCTTTCAATGGGTTCACTTTACGAAGCCAGCCAACAGTCTTTTTAGGCCCCTCCTCTCAGCACCTTTTCTACCACCTTTTCTTCCACCTTTTCTCCTCCTCCAACTCCTTCTTCTTTTTCTTCTTCTTCTTCTTCTTCTTCTTCTTCTTCTTCTTCACTCACCCTCTCCCCTCTCTCCTCTTCCCTCTCCTCTCACCTCACCCCACTCTTTCAACATGGCTTACGAACTGCCTCCGATCGGACACGCCCTCAGCGGCGGCGTTGCTGCCGCGCTCGCCAATGTCGTCATCTACCCTCTCGACATGGCCACCACCCGCGTCCAGTCCCAATCCACCAAGGACCCGGCCTCTATCCCCCACTCTCACTCCTCGTCCGGCCGCAAGGAGCAACTCCCCATCGAATTCAAACGCCCTGAACTCCCCTCTTCCACCTCTTCGTCTTCGTCCTCAAAGACCTCTGCCCTATCTGTCTCCCCAGATGGCCGCAAAAAGACCACGACGACGACGATCACCACGACCACCCGCACCGTCTCCTCCCTTTCTTCATCTACCTCAACATCCTCGTCGACGACCTCAAAGAAAACCCATTACACATCCGTGCCGGACGCGCTTCGGCAGACCTACCGATCCGAGGGCTTCTCAGCCCTCTACGCCGGTCTCGGCTCCGACACCCTCGCGACCTTGACCTCGAACTTTGTCTACTTTTACGTCTACATGGCCCTCCGCCAACACAAGGAACACCGTCGTCGGTCCGGTCAACTCTCAACGATTCAGGAACTCTTCCTGGGCGCCGAAGCCGGGGTTATTTCCAGGTTCTTCACGGCCCCGATTCATGTCGTCACCACCCGACAGCAGGTCATCGGGAAGGAGCTCTCGACAGAGAGTGGGAAGCCGATCAAGGTCTCTGCTCGCGCGATTATCAGGGATATCTATGCGCAGGATGGGATCCTCGGGTTCTGGGCCGGATATGCGCCGACGGTCATTCTGTCGATTAACCCCTCGATCACCTATTTTTTGTTCGAGACCCTCAAGAAGTTTATCCTGGCCCGTCAAGCCCGCGCCGCCGCCGCCGTCTCTGCGGTCCCCAACGGCTCGAAATCTGCTCTTGTGGCGGCTGCATCGTTGAGTTCACTCCAGATCTTTTTCATCTCCGCATGCTCAAAAGCCATCGCCTCCTTTTTGACCTACCCGCTCATCCTCACAAAGACAAAGCTTCAGACCAAATCCGAAGATGCCAACGATGGCGACAACAACAACAACAACAACAACAACGCGGACGAGGAATCTCTTATCGGAACCGACTCTGCTTCTGTAGCAGCTTCAGGAACAGCATCGTCATCACAGGGGAAGACAAAGGGATTCGACGGCATCTCAGATGTGATCAGGACCGTGGTGAAGGACAAGGGCATCAAGGGTCTCTACACCGGATGCCAGGGCCAAGTCGTCAAGGGCTTCTTTTCCTTCGGTCTCATGTACATGATCAAGGACCGTGTCGTCGCCTGGATGCTCACACTCTTCCTCGCCCTCCACAACATGCGCAACCGTGTCACTTCGGCGTAAAGTCTTTTTTCTTTTCTTTTTTTTTTCGACAAAAGACTTTGTACCCCCAACACCCTCCCAGCCGCTTTACGCCAACCCAAACCATGCAACATAGACTATAATAAAGAGACAAATTACAGCAGGCAGAAGCAACATGTTTGGTGAAACACAATCTAATGACTAAATAGCATAGAGAAAAAACAGAGCATGAAATACAAGTCTACGAAACCAAAAGTGCTTCGCCCAAACTAATCCCCTTCTTTTCAGTCTCAGCTTCCTTCGGTCTCCACCTTGCTCTCGCTATCCTTGCCGCCTTCGCTCTCGCCATCAACACCTTCGGTCCTCTCAGTCGTCGCCGCGCCCAACGGATTTACCTGTGCCTCCGCCTCTGCCTCTGTCTTCATAGGCGACGAAGGCGCCGAGATCTCCAAAAATGGCGAGTACATCTCTGCAGGTGTCGACGACCGCGTCGGCGTCATCGTCGATCCTCGCAACGCTGCTGTCGACCCTACTGGCAAAGACTGTCCCCCACTCCCACTCCCACTCCTGGATCCCGAAACCGGACTCGCATTCGACTCTAGTGCCTCCTGCAGCTCCTTTTCAATTTCATTCTGACTCTCCTGATTTGACATGCCATCTTTATCACGACTGCTGCCTCTGGTCAATGTTGGCGAGATCACTATCGGTACTGTTGGGATCGGTGCTACAATCGGTACTGTCGAAGTCTCAGAACTTGCTCCTACCAGATCTGCTAAACTCGACGTCCCCGACGTTGAGGTCGACGCTGACGCACTCTTTGACGCTGTAGGGGATTTGGGTGACATGGGTGACAACGGTGACCTGGGTGACAGCGGTGACTTTGGCGGCACGTACACATAAACCCCTTGCTCCGGGCTATTCCTCGGTTTCGTTTCCGTCTTGATCGTCGTCGTCTGCTTCGCCGAAGGGATCACAAACGTCTCTGCTGTCGCCCTAGCTCTTTCTTGCATAATTCTCTTCTTCCGCTCATGCTGATGAATCCGTTGCTGGTATTGCTCCTCCGCGTCGCGCTGCGCCTCCAGCAGCTCCTTCTTCTTCGCCTGAAAGAAACTCGACACATTTGAAAACATCCCTGCTGCCCTCTGCCCCAATGCCGCCGTTGCCGCCGCTGTCGCTGCTGTCGCCGGGCCTAGCGTCGAGCTCAGTGTAGACGCCGAAGATCCTGATCCTGTTGTCAAACTCGAGCCTGGTCGTGAAGACCCTGACGGCTGCTGTTGATAGGCAGAAGGCGGCCGTGGCGAGGACGTTTGCGATTTCGGTGGCACAATCGCGTCGTCTAGGTCATCCTCAGCTGTCGGCTCTAAATCCGGAAATATTCTCGATGCAGGGCGTTGGATCGGATTGGTCGACGTGCCCTGGATAATCCCCTTCCCATCTGAAGGAGTCCCCTCTCTGGACCGAGGTGTGTACAATGCTGGTTCGTAGGATGATGCTGCGGGTCCCAATCCTTCTTCTGGCTGCAGTTTCTCGAATTCCTGCCACACAGTGTCAAAGACATTCGAAAGTCGTTCTCTGCTCGTCGTCATCGCTCTCGAAAACGACTGCTTCAAAGGCTGCAAGTTCTTGTCGATCCTCATATCCTTCAACTGACTATTATTGTCATCCACGGGATAAATCAGGTCAGACACCCATCGAAAAGCACTAGCAAAGATATAATACCAGACAATCGCGAAATCGCTTACTTTGCTAACCGCCGTTGAACGTGGGCCAAAGAAAAGTTGCCCTGACATGGATGCCCTGGCGCGACGATCTCATTGAGCAGCTCCCAATCAACATAGTCGTTCCAAAGCTGGTAATTTGGTGTTTGTTGCCAAGCCTTAATAAAATAACTTCCATAGTCCGATGTCAGGTCCCTATCTTACAGGTCGAAATAAAAAATGCGTTAAATCTCGGCGCAACGACTCCCAGTAAAGTCGCTTCAAGCAAAAGGCCGCGATTATAAAGACATCCTGCTCCCCTACCGGTTGCGCTCCCGATGCCCTCGATAGAATCATCAACTTGCGTATACTGTGAATGCTTTACACTTGACAACAGCGTCAAGAGATACTCTTCGAACTTTGCACGCAAATAGTCATCACTACCCGTGTATTCCGTTTGTGCTATTCAGTTCCATACACATATCAGACAAAGTAAGGTCAGGCCGACTCGCTTCAAGAATATTCTACCGAGTGGTCACATATATGATTGAACACTCACCATCATTAACGCCGTTGTCATTAACAGCCTCGATAATTTCGTCCATCCACCGCCGATCTGCTGAAGTCAAGCTGAGAACGCTCGACAGTGAATCCTGTAAAAATTCGACTGTCCCTGGCTCGGTCTAAACATAAAAATATCTCATGATGGGTTAACAAGACGCAAACCTTGGAAAATTCCATGCCTTGCTAGCTTGCGATCTGGCAATGGCCCTGCTTACATTCACAATAACGTCCGTTGCACAATCGCGATTATGTAAGAAAATGGCATTGGTTGTTCCGATGATATAGCTCCGTGTCTGAGAGTCCTGCAGGATATCGATCTGCTGAAGCGGCAGATATGGCTGAAAGAACGATCCCTATGTTTCCCAAAGCAAACGAAAATTACCAGTGCGTTAACAGAGCAGGGTCTTGCAGAATCCTGCAAGTAATTCTACTTTCAAAAATGAAGCCTCACCTCGCCAAAAATATGAAGAGGAAACCCCAGATATTTGAAAAGCGCCTGCTTATCCGTCGACTGTGCCGGTGTCTTTGACATGCTCTGCATATACAGTTCCTGCGAGTCCAGCAGCGGCGATCCTGCGTCCTGCAAACTCTTCAACAATCCTGGAATCAGTGAGATCAGCGAGTATTGATACGTGCACAGTGTCTCGACTGGATATCCAAAGAAAATGACCTATTGTTTTACCATGGTGTGATGAACAGCCATTGTCAGCAATCAGGGCAATTGACACAGATCACCGCTTGAGAGAAGAAAAAAAACCTGACGATCCCTGTAACCACGCACGCACCCTTTTCTCCAACAAAAGTAGTTTTAAGAGAACCAGGACTTTGTACTTGAATTTTTTGACCAGCTCACGAAGAGACGTGCCTAGCAGGACGAAGAATCATTAAGTATGATCAGTCAACGGCCAGAAGCGCCCTGAAAAAAAAGTAAACAGTTGAAGACAAAGTTTGATCCACAACACCAGCTCTTACCCATCATGAATGCAGAATCTGGTATGCTCTCCGAGACGGTCGCATCTAGACTTTCGTAGAATTGCTAAAAAAAAAACCAGTGGACATATCATTCGTCGGTCAATAAATTATCTCTAGTAGTAATCAACAAAAAAAAAAAAAAAAAAAAAAAAGCGACGCAACATAATAACTATCGCCACGCAGATGAATACTTACTGCAAGGATATCCGTCTGTGTAAAGTCCTTCTGACCAAACCACGCGGCCGTGACGACCGCCAACCTCTGCCGCAGGACTCCAAATATAGGCTATGCATGTACGTAAAGGAATGGTCACACAAAGCGTTAGCATTAACATCACATTGACTGTCCACGCTTGTTTCGTAACTTGGTTGCATGGGCCTCCCTCAGCCCTCTGCAAAAAAGACAACAAATCGACTTTGTTACCTGCGTTGCAAGTACGACGACAGCCTTCTGGACAGAACTTCGAGTGACATCATCAGTCTTGACCATCAAGTCCTTTGTCAAGATCTGTCGGTTACAGGATATCCCGAACAATGTCTTTGAGGCGTCTTTGCGGCCCTTGACAGGAGGTAGGTGAAAGTACGTGAAATCCTCGTCGCTTTGATGGCTCCCGTCTAATCATGTCATGAATATCGTTGAAGTAAAAAAAATGAAGTGAGAAATTAATGGCTGTGAGTACTGACAACAGGGTTCTAGGTTACTGGAGATCAATTCATCAAGGGATCATCAAGGATGGGATACCTGGGAGGGCCAGAAATGGCAGCAGAGACCATTCTTCAGGCACGTCTAACCGCATAAGTGAAGTCTGAACAGTCTGACTGGGAAAGGGCGGGAAGGCGTATTCGACAATGGGGCCATGGGCATGGTGACTATTAAGAGTTCCAGTTCAAAGAGTGTGTTATGTTTCCTGTAAGTTGCGTCCGTGCCAAGAGAGCCAAGGGAAAAGCACGTTTTGTTGGGTGAGCATGGTTTGCTTGCAACCGGGAGGGGAGGAGACGTACAAACCCACGACAATTATATGCAGTATCACGCCCATCTCTGCCTGGCTGTTGAGAAGGACGATGGTGGGGGATGAAGAAAGGGGGCGGGATTAAGTCGCGACGGAGGAGATGTAAAGGGGGGATGAATGGCGGAGTGGGAGTAAAGAGGGTGTGATTACCCATGGGCGCAGAAGAAGGAAAAAGAGGTGGAACTTTAGGGGTACAACATTCTAATGACATTCCATATTTGGTCATTGTGGGGGGGGAAGATCCAGATCACTTCAGGAACAGGAGCCAAAGAGGAACCGGCATCACACCCAACCACCAATACACCAGCACTTACACGTAAACAGCCAAGGAAGAAAGCAAAAACGCAATGTTCATTGCTCATGCAGCCAAGGCACACGCACGGAGGGGCGTACTCGCCCAAGGAACACGATCTGCATTCACACCCTTACTTCGGCCCATGGGTGCGCGGTCACAGCTGATCCAGACCCGCCCATTCCTCTCCTGGCTATTCAATCCGAAGGAAGATCCCATCACGCCGAAAAAGCTTTCGCCACTCGTGCTGGATGAATCTGGACAGAGGTTGATTTTCTGGGACTCGACTTACACCACACCGCTTGTGAAACCAGAATTCAGCGGTAACGAACCAAAGAGCCAAGTAATCTGCATTAACGTCGTTAGGCATCTTGCGAGATACTCATATCGCTTCCTCAATAACGAATATGTGGACTTGTAGGCAGAGTGGTCTCGTCATTAAGTACAGGAGTACGTTCGTCGATCTGGGATGTCTTGTCGTGTTACTATCTCCATTCGATATGAACACAAACTAATCTGGGTTAATCTGGCAGATTGCTCATAGCTGCGCTATCGTCGACGGCAACATCCATGTCTGGGGGTCCAACTACTACAGTCAGGTACTTTTTGAATGGATGTCCAGATCGAAGTTTCTTTCCACCAAGGCACCAACAGGAATGCAAAGTACTAAAAAGACATCTCTCCGCTGTTGATACAGGTTGGACTCACAACAGAATCATTTCACGACGACGACTCGGACGATATAACGGATGTTCATTTTGTGAACCAATTGGCGAACGAAGTGATCGTCCAGGTTGCTTCAGGTATCTTTGTTGCTGTGCGGAGCAAACCCTCTCGCCCTCTATTCCCTCTGCATAGTGGAAGATCTGTGGCCATGAACCAAATCATTCCATTCAATTGACACTTCTTATTTTGTGTTTGACTACACTCGACGACGCAAAAATCAACTAGGCAGTTTCCATAACCTGGCACTCTCGAAGACAGGAAAGCTCTGGTCATGGGGATCTGGGTGCCTTGGCCGTGGTGACGAAGTTTATGACTCTCTTCCTCAACCCGTCGAGTTCTTTCACGCGCTCGGTCGCGACATCAAACAAATCTTTGCAGCAGGGTAGGTCAATTCTTTACTGTTTCCACAAACGTCCATTTTGATATCCTACAATCTTAAAGCACATTAATGCATGCGCTTCCTCCCTAATCTTCATCTGACTCTTACGAAACCAAATAGGAACTACTCCATGGCGCTCGCAAGACCCAAGGACGGGAACGATGACGAACTCTACATCTGGGGCTATATTCCCTTTGGCGAGAAAAACGAGGACGGCGAGGTTATCCCTGTGATGCGAAAGAGTCTCCGTCCACTCCTGGTCTCTTCCGTCCTGGGCTACGATATCTCTCATGTCGCTTGCAGTCCCTGGCACTTTACAGTCGCTGCAACGCCTGTCTCGAAATCTTCGTCATCGACATCATCAGCCAACGACGTGGAGCGCGAGCAGCCCCTATTGATGACTTTTGGAACGTATAGTGAGGCCATGCCGCTAGAGAAGCCATACAGTCCGTTTTATGCGGACATCCCCCCGGAAGATGAGTTTTATTATGTGGAACCGTGGCGGACATTCCATCCCGTACCGTCGACCTCGGACCTCGTTATCAAAAAGATGGCAGCCTCAAAAGGTAAGCCAATGCGGTATTCTCTGACCGTGTCGTCCTTTTGCTTGTGACATCGCGATTGCTTCTTCTTTCCTATCAGGAGATTAACAGGTTAACTTGGATTATCTGCCAGGCTGCGATATTCTGTTGATGGAGAACGGGAGTATTGGAGTAAGTGACCATGAAGACCATGTCGCACGATTGATCCATCATCCTCTAGACGTCTCGATCGTCGACGTCGCAGGAGGATCGTCCGAGGTGATCGCGGTCTCATCCGAAGGCCAAGTCCTCTCCTGGTCCGAGCCCTCTTCCTCTACCGCCTCACCAGACGATGGCTCTTCGTCGAACCCCAGGACAACGACGACGACAACCACAACCACAACCACGGCCTCTAAAATGGCCGACGACAGCTTACGTGCGCGATTCAATCTCAAGCACATGAGCCCGTCGGCTCTACATCCGCTTCTGGGTTTGACCAAGGACGAGAAACGGGCCGAGACCGAAGTCCTGGAGTTTTTTGATTCCCAGCTACGGACACAAGAGCAGAAGAAGCCCGTGCGGCTGGTCGAGGCTTTGTTTGAGTCCTCGAGATTAATCGTCCAGAAACCGGGCTTGTCGAAATGCGTGGCGGAATATGACAGATTCACTGTCTGCTGAATTAAAGAAAGGGTCGTTGGCGGGAAGAGGGAGCACTCCCTCGAAGAGATCTGTCTGTATAACAAATTATAAAATTGGAAAACAAAGATCTTGCGAACCTTTCGGGCGTAGACTATATATCTGATATCAGAAGAGCACCGCATCGCTTAAATAGCGGCTCCCAAACGAATGCTCCTGGCTTCCAGGCATTTATTCAGACTTGTCAGTATCTAGTCCGACCTATGGCTCACTGGCGGACTGCATCCATGGACAATATGTCTTATCAGTCGTAGTTTGCCTCTTGAAAGGCTCAAAAACCTGTCGAAGACTCTCTCTTGACCTTCCCTTGTCCCCCCCCTCCTTCCTGTTGAGTCCTCTTCCTGCTGAACCCTCCTTTCTCTTGAGCCCCCCGGTTTTACAAATGACCTCGATCTTATCTAACATGCCTACTGTTACACCTCTCCTGGTACCGCGCTTGTGTTACTCTGATAGATTTAATACAACGGAGCTGTTTATGTTTTTTGGTTATGTGTGAGCCAAAATGCAAGCACTGCTGCAAAAAAAAAAAAAAAATACAGGAACCATAGACTAGTAATAATGGATGGTACTCCTTCCAGCGCTTCCTTTAATGAGCCCTTTCGTTTATTACATGATGCGATAGTCCATTGAATAGTCTATGCCGTTTGCAATTGCTGAGCTATAGACTATGGGCTGCGCTACTGAGCCAAAAAAAAAAAAAAAAAAAAAAAAAAAAAAGGTCCGTTTGGGACTTTATTTTTCCTTCCCTCACGCGTAGTTCTCTCATTGATGATCGCATGGGGATTATTGAAGTATGCTACATAATAAGAAAACAATAATGATAATCTAACGTCTAGCGTACATAAAGTCTTTTGCGTGCCGCAGGACCTAATGTTGGTGCTTTGGTCGGGCAAGTTTTTTTTTTTTCTTTTTATTGTTCGTAAAATTGTGCCTTTTTTCTAGTTTCTGCGTGTGGGGACATTCACGTATTAGGTGTAGTACAATATATAGAGGTAGATCTGTCTTCCTTGTTTTCTTGCTCTCCTTTTGCTGCTCTCACGGTCGATCATGCTGAGTGTAGGTGGTGGTGATGGTAACGGTGGTGTTTCCTATGGGAATTTTCAACCTGCAAAAATCCTTTAGAAGAGCATGGCGGCAGCAGAGGCAACCAAGGCAACGGCACCGGTCAAGGCAGGGACCAGGGAGCCAGCAGCGCTGGGCTTGGTGGTATCACTGCCACCGGCGCTAGGTGCGGACGAAGAGGGAGCGGGGGCGCTCTTGGAGTTGATCTTGAACTTTCCAGAGTAGACGGGAGTGGGCTCGAGGACGATCTTGAGCGAGTAGAGGACGTTGGCACCGCTCCTGTCGGGGACAACCCAGGCGGGGTTGCCGGAGGACTTTGAGCAGTCGATGTAGGTGATGGTCTCGAGGAAGAAGGCGTTGTTGGTGTCGGTGGAGTTGACGAGCTGGACCTCGACCTTGGTGGGAGTGGTCGAGGTAGCGGTCGAGGGCGCGACACAGGCCATCTGCCAGGAGAAGGTGGTGTTGGCACCAGCTTCGTAGACCATGTCGTCAGTGATGGGGTTGGTGAAGAAGGTGTGGTTGGGGGTCTGGGCAGAGACGGTGGCGGCAGCGAGGGCCACGAGGGCAAGGGAAGCAGACTTGATGAACATTATGGATAGGATGTGTGTGTGGGGAGGGGGTATTGGGGTATGTGTGAAGAAGGAGAGTGATGAAGAAAGGAATGAGAGATGAGAAGACTGAGATCAGGAAGAAGAGAGGAAAGCGAGAGGGAGAAGGAGGGCGCCATTAAATACAAGGCCGGAGACCATGCTGCGAAGCCTTGGTGGTGCCGGTGTTAGTTGCGGTAGCAGTCTAGTCCAGTCTAGTCGCAGGCGGGCGGGTGCAGGTTGTACCTGGGAATGGGTTTCCAGGTATTGGGCAAGGCTCTCTCCCAAATGGGCCAATTTCAATCTATTTTAAACCAACCACTCATTTCTATGCATATTAAAACTCTCTTTGAACTCAACGCACAACTCCCACTCCATAAACCATGGGCCATGGGCCCACCTTTCTTCCAGGGGAGTCGCTTAGACTATTATTACAATCCAACTCAAAAAACAACGATGCAGAGGGGCTCTTGTGCGTGCTAGCTTGCCTGCTTCTCCTACACATCCCAGTCAAAGTGGGGAGTCACTGCTACTGAAGCATAAGCGATCCGCACCGAGCCTATTAGCACCACTGCCAGCATCACAAGGGCACAGAAAACTGGTAGGGGAAGTCTAGTAAAGCTACATTCTTTCTTGTGAGCAATTAAAAAAAAAAAACCGCCGGACCTATAATTATTGCGGCCACAGAACCATTTTACTATATCGGCACTGACAGAGACAGAGCGACAGACAATCGTAATCGCAATTCTCCTTAGTCAAGTCAGGGGGGAAGAGACGATCGAACAGGGCTAAAAAGACTCACCGTTCATGCCCAATGGCATCAGCAGAGAAACGGCCATCGTAGACTAAACTACCCTGCTACTTTTATTCATGCAAAACCAAGAATAAATAGCTTTTTTTTTTGTACGTGTAAGGAGAATGACGATGGCCACGACTCTCGGGCTCGCCACCCCCATCGTCATCATCGACAATCCTCTCCAAAAGAAAAGCAGCTCCCAAGTGGGCTTCCTTCGACCCCGCAATCCTGATCCTGCACCTGTGATTGGTGTCTTGTTTGTAGATAAGATGTCATGTCCCAAGTGCATGTAGCTCTTCATTTCCCAGCCTGGATCAAAAAGAAGAGAGCTGCTCCATCCTCCGGAAGCGCCGCCGGCAGCCCGTCCTATGCAGTCTGACCTCTCGCCTGCGGATGGATTGAGGGAGATCTTTGATTGCAGCACAATACACGCTATATGAAATAACTTACCAGAAATTCTATTTTTCAACACGCACACACAAACAAACAAAAAACGCCATCCATCCCATCCACACCACACGACCACCCTCGGAGATACATGTATGCCCTCATGCAGCCAGCCAGACATTTGTACACTTCTTCCCATTCCTTGAAACGGTATTTTTATGTGTTCATTGATGGCGCTAGTAACCTGATTATTATTTAAATTATTTTATCAAAGCACACATACCCATGGCGTGTGCTATGCTGCACTGCGCTACATGCTTTTCCACACCACTATCGATTCAGCATCCTCCGGACATCGGCCTTCAACCGATCCGACTCACTCAGCGCCTGATCCACTGATTTCGCCACCGTCGAGATACTCGTATTCGCCCTCGTCTGTGCCTCCCGACTCGCCACCGTCACCCCCGCTCCGGCTCCAGGGCTCTGCAACGCCTGGGACCTCGCCGTCCCAATGGCTGATGTCGCCATCGATCGCGATCTCAGCGACGTCTTCGAAACCGCTGTGTTCCCCATTGCTCCGACTCCCTGCACACTCGGCGGCAATCCTGCTGCAATCGGAGTCCTCAACGTCGCTGCTGCCGCCAATCTCGACGACGGGTTCGTTGGGGGCCCCCACGACCTGTACCCACACCTCCGACCAATGAACTCGTCGTCGCGCTCACTCCACTGGCCGTCTGCGAGATTGTCCGGCTCAGAAACGGTTTCACGGTCGAGACCAACTCCGTGAATGACTCTGTGAGCGCCCCGACCGCCAAGGTTGCGGTTGAGGGCTGGTTCGACACTGGAAGAGGAGGCGATGAAATCGCAGTGATGGGTCCGTTACTGTTGATGTTGTTGTTGCTGTTGGTCGGCCCAGGCGACAACGAAGCAAAGTTCGAGCTCGAGTGGAAGAACGAGCTGCTGGTCTGGCGCGACAGCGAACCTGTTCCTCCAGATCCTGAACCTGAACGCATCTTGCTCTCCATGATCTGCTGCTTCATCGCAGAGGGCGTCATCGGCTGCTCAGGACCGCTATGGAGTCCCACGCCGCCATTAGTCAAGATCGCAAGCGACCGTCGCTTGGCATGGGCAGCGCTCGCATTCAAGGTCTGGCTTGTTCTTGGCGAAGTCGCCGTCGACGACGGACCTACTGATGACTGCAGCAACCCCGGGTTACTCGACGCAATCTCGTACAGCACATCGGACGTCGCGCCGCTCGTTACGGCCTCGTGAAGATCGTTCGCTGTCTTGCGCCACTTGTCCTCCCAGTAAATCGAAACCCGTCTCCACTTCTCGATTTGGTTCTGGAGCTCGAGCTTCATAAAATCCTTCTCCATCCTCAGCTTCCGGTTCCAGTCCTGGGCCTTGGCCTTGTCCGCCCTCTCCTTATCGACATGACCATCGTGCTCCTCCTGGATTTTCTCCAACAGCACACGGAACTCGGATCGCAGCGTCGTCACCGTCGGGGACTTGATCGGATCATTGTTGTTGAATGACTTGATACCCAACAACATCGACCGGTAGTGCGTCAGCTGGGCGTTGAGCTCGTTGTTCTTGCGCTTCAACGTATTCGCCAGAGATTTCGCCCCGATCGCCTGCACCTGAATGTCCATAAAATGCTGCACGACTGTGTTGTAATCAAACAGCACCGACTCGAGCTCGCGCCGGATCGTCTTCAACAGCCCGCCGTCAGCCTTGGCAGACGCCAGCTGCTTCTGCGTCGTCACCAGCACCCGGTCCTTGGCCTCGAATCGTGCCTTGATGACGTCCATCTCCCGACTCAGCTTTTCGTTCTTCTCGAGCATCTCCTTATGGAGACCCTGGTACTTTATCGACTCGATCCTCGCGCGGTCAAGACTGCCCTCCGCAGCCGCCAGCTTGTCCTGGAGGTCATACTTCTTCATCTCCAGACTCTCAGCATGAGCTTCCGAGTTAGCCAGTGCCACACGGACATCATGCAGCGTGACTTCAAAGGCCTCGATACGGCGCTGGTACAGCGAGCTCTCAACCTTGGTCATCTGGAGCTCGTTGTTCAGCTTCCGGTTCTCCTTGACGAGGTCTTCCTTCGAGAGCGTCGATACATCGACAACGGCCGCATCCGAGCTCGAGTCGCCCGTGGCGTGCATGGTGTCCTTGACCATGGCCGCCAGACGCGACCGGTCAGACTCGAGGACGTTGACCTGGTCCATCAACCGTATGCGTTCCTTATCCGGACGAGCACCATCCAACCCCTGGGCGAGAAGGGACGAAGTCGAGGTCGAGAGCAACTGGAACTGGGCCGCCTTCAGCCTCAACCGGTTCTTGATCGTGTTCACCTTCTCGGACTTCTTCTTCCAGGCCTCCTTCTCCTTCTCGACCTGGATCAGCTTCATCTCGACCCGTTTCTTCTCACCCTCGGTCTCCTCCAACATCAACTTGAACAACTCCTTCTCGGCCTCGGATTCCTCCAGCTGATTCTTGAGCGCGGTCTGCTCCTTGGCTGGATCTTTACTTTTGTTCACCAGCTCTTTGTTCACCCTCTCCAGCTGCTCGATCTTCTGCTCACACTCCTTCTCGACCTCGGTCTTGGTGGTCTCGGCCTCGACCAACTGGGCCTTCATCCGTCTGTTTTCCTGCTCAACCAGGTTCAACCTCGCATCCTGGATCCGCTTCTCGGCCATCACGCGCTCCCAGTCCTGCAAGATCTGCTCCCATTCTTCTGTCTGTCTCATCTGCGGTGAGTACTGCGACAGTCGCTGATGGAGCTTACGTGTGGCCGGCAAATCATCCATCGCGTCCTGGAAGATATCGCCGTCGCCTTCGGCTTCCGCATCTTCTTCGGTGTCGTCCGTGACGGAAGCGGCGGACGAGGACGAGGGTGTGACCATGCCAGAGTGCTCGAGCACCGTCGTTGACGAGGGACCGTTCGTGAGGACATCATTTCCGATCGCTACCATGGCTTCGGAAGGGGCTAGGCTCTCGACTGCTGCTGCCGGTCCTGCTGCTGCTGCTGTTGTTGATGTTGTTGCGGATGCAGCGGTTGGGGTTGTGGGCTCGTCGACGGCGTCTGTGTCCTTTGCCTGAGCGACAGAGACCTGTCCTGACGTCTCTACAGTCATCTCTGAGTGAAAGAAGAGAAAATAGAGTCCTCTGTAGTATGGATCAACAGTTGTTCAAAAGGATCCCTGCTGCGGTTTTCTTTTTGCCCTGAGGACTGATGATTGGGTGCCTGAAAAGTACTACAGTGAGGGGTGCGATATTGCGGTGAGACACGCGCGTTTATAGGAAACAGATGAGAACACGAAACACCAGCCAGTTCAGGTACAAGGTAGATGGAATGAGAGATGAAGAAGGAGAGAAAGGGATGCATCGACCACAGGTTCATGCGTCCTCGGAAAACTGAGCGCTCATCTCTCTTCGTTTCTTTCACTGGTGAGTGCGCACTCTGCGGTTTTTTATTTTGTGGAGCTGGAGTGTGGAGCTAACTGACACCAATTAGGGACGCCCATAATTACCTTTTGGTTTTGCTGTTACTTTAATTCGCACAGCAATTGAGGAAGATAAAATGGAGGAGGAAGGTTAAGTGTTGGCTAGGTTATGTTTTAATGGGATCGATGGAGGGTGAGGAGAAAGGGAAGGGGTCAAGGGTCGAGGGAAAAAAAAAAAAAAAAAAAGGAAAGAAAAAAAAAGAGGTTAGTTGGCTAAAAGGTAACCGTTCTCGTTTTTGTTTTCTTTTCTTTTGTTTCTTTGAGCAAAGGTTACAGCACACAAATCCGGGCCAAAAGAACGAAGGACGCCCAGGCAGCCAGACCAGACCTTTTTGAACAACCTTCAGTTTACCCAAACCTAATAAATCATCATGTATTCCCTGTGTCCATGTCCTTCTTTCCTTCGCTTTCTGTGTTTGTTCAACATCGTGTTTGTTTGTCCGTCCCCCACGTACTACATGCACTCTTCTTTCCTGCTCTCAACCGACAAAAAAGAACAACGCCCACCTTGACCCTTTAGTCGGAAGGAGGGCACATGCTTCCAATGTAATTTATTTCATTTCAACCTGATATGAACACACACACACACACACACGTACACGCACACATAATCCTCTTCCATCAAGGGAACAATGCTACTACTTGAGTGATGGGTACGAACGGAAGTTATGGACTAATCCCTAGTCGCAGAGTTTGATCCGCTTCACTTTTCTCACTTTCTCACTTTTCCACCCCGTTCCTTGTCCTCCACATCTGCCCTATGAGGCGTACAGTATATTGTTTTTTTCTGCTTTTTTTTTTTGTGAGCTGGGCGATTGACATGTGGAGTTAGTTGAACCAGACGAACCTTAATCCCGCGCGCGCATCGCATTCACACACACCCACACCACCCACAGCCCTCTGGGTTTTTGGTTGGACACCGAAATAAAGTGCTCACAACTCAAAACTCCTCTCTCCCACAAAACGCACATGCCGTCCCCCCCCCCCCCCCCTTCCTCTTCCTCCTCCTCCTCATCCCCTTCATTCCAGCAAATACCTTCATTCCAGTAAATACGAGCGATCGAGCGGGCGGAGGGTAGTACCCCGCGACTGAAACCGGCCTACTGGCGTGTTCTGAACCCAATTTTTTTTTTTCATACATGGTACAAAACAGACTATCTCCTCCTCCACCCACACCCACGGCTCCTAACGGTACCCGAAGCTTGAAGATAGACGCGAACAGAGGTTTGCAAAGTCCTTATACATTTGCTGGCGGTATATAACTCTGTGAAAGCGTGGGAAGGAGGAGGAGGAGGAAGAAACGCAAAGTCGGTGCCTTGGCTGAGTTTTTCGATTGAGCATAGGGCACGCGCCTATACGGGTTGTAAAAAAAGGTCTATAACCTCCCTCCTCCTTCCTCCTCTCCTTCGGACCGCACAAAACGCGTCCTTCATTCTCCCCGATTCTGGCGGCAACGGAACCCCTCGCTCCAAGTTTAATCCGCACCGACGTCTCCACGGCCGCCGGAGGGACGCTGTGCTCCTGATCCTAGTCCTGGCCCAGTGTCCCATCATCATCATCATCATCACCACCACCGCCGCTGATCCCCCAGTAGCGACTAGGCTGAGTATGCCACTGTCGTTGTCATTGTTGCTGCCGCTGGCTCTTGTGGCTGTGGAGATGAAGTATCCAAAAAAACAAAAAAAAGACGGTATGACGGCGGACTCGGTCGTACATGTACAGACAAACATGAACGCGAGGACGATCCAGAAAACAAAGAGTCAGTACTTTCTTGTTTGTATTTTTTTTTTCTTTTTGATAGCGTTGAAGGAAATACGACACCTGTGGAAGGAGAATCATTGAAGAAGAGAGAAGGAAGGAGGAGGGAAGCGAGAAAAGGAAACAGATTGGGAACTTTGGAATGCTTACAGTTCCTAAATACTATCCGCCACATGGTACATGTAGACCTCTGAAATGCTTCCGAATACAGACGGACGAACGAAAAAGAGTGTTCGCTGTCTTATTTTTTTTATGTACAAGACCGACAACAAAGGATGTCTGTCAGCCAAAATTCAGAATCTACAGGAGGAGGGGGGAAGGGAGGGACAACTGTCCTTTTTTTTCTTTTCTTCTAAGCTTTCGGTTTCCGTCCGGGACGAGCACCAGAGACCGTCAACGTCGCTTTCGGGCCAGATCCATTCTTGTTCCTGCCCGCCTTCTCCTTCACCTGACCATCACCGGCCAAACCATCGGCTGGCTTAAACTTGTTCACGCCATGACCAGCGCTCGATGCTGCTGCTGCTGCTGCTGCCGACTTCTCATCCTCCGCAGCCGTCATCGCCGCAAGTCCCGCTGCCATGGCCGCCATCGCGTTCGCAATCGCATTCGACGCCGCTACATTGTCCGCATTCGAATCCTCTGACGATATCGATGATTTGCGGTCCGATCTCGAGCCATTGGACGATCCCGATCCTGTCGAAGAACCCGCTTCGGACTTGAGATGACCCGTCTCCGGACAATAGCTGTATCCGTACCCATTGCCCTGGCCCAAACCTGCACCCGCACCACCCATTCCTATGCTCTCGCCGTCGGGACCATAGCTCGATCCAGCCATCTCGTTATTCTTCAACAGCTCCTCACATATCTGGTCCACACCACCCATGGCCTCCATCACGCCTTTACCAAAGCTCGTCAGTCGATACACCCATTGTCTTCCTCGCTTGACCCCAAAGCTCTCGAACCTCGGCCGTGGATGTCCCTTCTCGTGCGCCAACGCATCCGAGATCTGCGCTCTCCAGATCTGCAGGTTCTTATGTCCTGTTCGGGGGATGCGGTTCAGATGCCTGCTGAACAGCTTCTCCACCATGCTGGCAACATCGTTCAATGTCCCCTGCAGCTCCGGTAACCGTGCCAGCGACAGGAACGCCATCTGCGAGTACGTCGGTAACTTGGATGACGGGTCCGGTTTGGATCGACGAGGTTGCGCATGTCCATTGCCCTTGACAAACCCTGGGTCCGTCAACACCTGTCGTCGAGACCGGACAGAGTGCACAGATCGATTCAATGTCTCTGCAATATCCTTGATCGGCATCAACTCGTCCACGAGCTTCAACAACAGCTTTTCCTCCTCGGCAGTCCAGGGCCGTTTATTGTTCGCATTCGACGACCGTGCTTTCTTGCCTGCTGTTGAGTCGGACGCCGACGACTCGGTAGGGGCTTTAAATGAATCTCCTGCTGGTGTATCCATGGTAGCATCGGGCGACGTTGCTTCTGGACCATCACCCTTTGCGGCATTCTCCTGTGGTGAGGGTGATGTCGGTGTGACAGGTTGGCTATCGTGAGCAGTCGCGTTCTGATCCAACCGTGCTGGGGGCAGGTTCAACTTCTCGACAATGGAGGACACGTCCACGGCTGTGGGTTGCAATGGTGGCGTGGTCCTGACCGAGGACGGTGGCGAGGGTAAAGCACTAAGCCTTGGCGATGTGCTGGACCCCCGATTGTCGACATTGTGACTAAGCTTTCTCTTTTTGGTGGGTGCCGGCAGGATAGTGATGGTGCTGGGGCTAGGCGGTTCATCCTTGAGGGCGTCTGCTGCGCTCCTCCTCCTGTTATGGCGTACAATAGCGGGTTGAATACTTAGCTCCTTCATCGAAGAAATACTTTTAGGCCGATGATGAGTCGCAACAGTGTTATTGCCATCATATTCTGAGTGTTGCTTTGCCGTCCTTGCTAAATCCACGCGTCCAGTCGCTGCCTTGGGCAACAACGGCGAGACTGGCGAGACCGGCGAACATCCCGCTGAAGAGGTTGCAGTCGTGGGATGCAAGAGAGGTGACGTCAATTCCGGTGTAACAGAGCCCGAAGTAGAAGGTGAGTATGTTGGCGAAGTGGGGAGTTCACCCTCAGGCTCCGCTGTTTCCATCGTAACATCCTGCAGAGCTGTCGCTGCCGACGTTGACGTTGACGTAGTTTCCAAACCCGGTGCCGAGGCTGCAAGATCGTCAAGATGCATTGGCGTGGGCATCGAAGTTGGACCAAGATCGCTCGGTCCCTGCTGTTCTGTTTCCAGATCGAGACACGCATTTGAGCCGGTGGACAACATGCCGAGGTTGGTGGCACTCTCCGTCATGAAATGCGGTACTGCTTTTGCCTGCGTCGCCGCCTGTGCCTGGGTCTGGGGGCCATTGAAGAGAAACTCGACAGAGTCCATTCCTGTGCCAGACCCTGTTGTCGCCGTAAAGAACTTTTCGCGCTGAATAGCAGCCTGGGTCTGTAATTCCTCCATTAGCATACGAAACAGGTCCTGAGGGGGAGATGGATCGCCGGCTGTGTAGAGCTCCATGGAGGTGTCCATATAGCTGGAGTGGTGAAGGAGCGATGGGTTGTCCAGGACCTCTTGCTTGATGTGGATTGAGTCCTGTGCCTGACAGTCCTTGCCGACAAGAGCGTCCGCTGCTGCACTGTCGTGCTGGTCAACGCTGGATGGGAATGCGGACGCAGGTGGGGACGAGGGAGACATGGCTGAGAACGATGGCGGGGACGGAGAGTAGGCAGAATGGGCCGGTGAGGGGACGTTGGACAAGGTCTCGTAGGGATCGGTCGCAGGGGAGGAGACGTTATCTTTGGCTACATGTGTGCTCGATAGCGGGCTAGAATCATGATCAAGGGTGTGACCGTGGTCTTCGACGTCTTCTTCGTCCTCCTGCTTTGCATGAATGTAATCGTAAATGTTGAGCTCCTCTTCGGCCTCGCCTGAAAGGGACGAGACGCCGTGGTGGTGGTGGTGATGCAGTGCTTGCGACCCCTGGACGACGCCCGTTGGATCAGCGGCCATATCTTGCATGAGGAATTGCCGTGTGATGTCCTCGAGCTGCTGCCGTTGCTCTTGGTCCTGACGGTGGTAGTCCTGATTCTGGTACAGCGAAGGGTCGTCTTGTATCTGTCCCTGGAGACGACCTTGGTTTGGGGAGAGCAATTGAAGCCTTGGATCCTGCGGAGGCAGGACAGCAATTGACAGCTCGGTATCCACCATTGGAAAGGTGTGGATAGGATCTTATCGGCGGTGGTGGTAAGGGTATTGCTGAATGTGTCACTGAGTGTGTGAGACTGGGTGACTTTGGGCGGGCTGGCTCCTTTTAGGAGAAGGAAGGAAGGATAATGTCGATAGCCTGGGTTCCTTGGGTTCCTTGGGTTCTGGTTATGCAATCAAAGAGGGTTGGGATTTCTTTTTTGTGGCGGGGGGCGTCTTGAATGGTTCATGCAGCGAGAGAGGAAGATAGAGGGAGATGGGGACACAAGTGGTCAGGTCAGGGTAGGGTCAGGCCAGGCCAGTGCAAAAAAAAAAGAAGAAAAGGGCACTACTCTCTCCCAGCCAATAGCGCCCGTGGGAGAGCAAGCGTGTTGATCAGCTTGGGAGGAAGCAGATGTCCCATGGTGATCCCCATGGACTTGTCACTACTCTTACCAACAACAACTACAGCAGCAGCAACTACAACAACAACACAACGACACACACACTCTCTCTCGAGACAGCAATGACGACCAACGACAAGACGGACGCGCGTGGGAGAACTAGGAGGGTATCGATTGCCACAAAGAAGTATGGGGTAGAAACAGGGCAATTGAATCAGAGGATTGGCACGGAAAAGAAAAAGACGCGTGGGGGAGAGGATCGACAGTGGAGTGGAGGCGAAGGAAGCAGAGGAGGAGGGGAGGAGAAGGAGGAGTGAGTGAAGAAAGAAGAAGAGAGAGGGGCAAGCAAAAGCCCAGTCAGTCGACAGAAAGAAGGAAGAACTCTTTTGCTTTCCCCCTAGGAGACAATATACTCATTCACACACTCCCATTCGAACCTTTTTTCTATTCTTTTGGACCGGGGAACATTCGCCATTAATTATTAACCATCGGCCATCAACCGCTCGTTCGAAAGAAGACGTATCTCCATTCCTTCGCCTCCATCCCCTCCATCATATCCTCACTTCCCAGATAAATCATCGTATCCCACTCAGTTACTTTCCCCCCATCGCTTTTGTCCTTTGTTGCACCAAGTACGAAAGTGTGGGGGAGGGCCACCATCCACTCCCCCTTTCCCCGTTCCTATTTGCATCGCCCTTTTCTCATGAACCAAACTTATACATACACCTCCCCTGCCCCACCCCTTCACTTGACCTACTCGCAATTCCTTCCTTCATGTTCCCTTCTTCATTTTCTCGCGTATATCGCGTTCATACCCTTCAGTCTTTGAGTCGCTCAGTGTGCTCTCACGAACCCATAAACTAAAAGCGCGATCTCAATTTACAATAACGCGTCTCAATCTATATATATCGCGGCTCGCCTGTCGACCTCTTTTTTTTTTTTTATCTCTCATCAGTTACGCGTTCCTGGAAAAAAAAAAAGAAAACTTTTGTCGTTTGCTTATCACCCTCCGTACCTATTAGTCCGTTGGTATGATAGCAGTAAAGATTGACACGTCAATATCGCGGGCAGAAACCTAGGCGTTTTGATTGTTGCCTCAACCCAAGGAATGCGCACGAGGACCAAAATCGCATTTTTTTTTTTTCGTTCAAACGAAAATGTGGTTATCCTTGTAATCTACTTCTGTCCCTCGTTTTTTTTTAAACCCTTCAAGGTTCTTCTAAAATAAAGACAAGAATAAGTAGGCTGCCCAGACTGTTTGAAGCTGTTTGAGGCTGTCGATTCTTTTCTGGTTCTCGTTTCTGTCCAGGTCGACAAGAATAGCACTCCCACCCCTCCCCGATCCTGCAACCAAAACTCAATTGGATCCGATTATTCAATTCAATAAAAATGCAACTTTATTGTAATAATGATGTAGCCCTATTCTCCGCTCCAATAAAAATGAAAGAGCCAGGGCCAGGGTGGAGGAGGATGCGGGAGGGATCATGCAACCACATATCCTCCTGAGATTACAGAGGTAAACTGCACCGCTGCCATGGCCATCCGACAAAGTCCCTTTTGGCGATCTGTCGTGGGTGAAGAGCGGTCAGCATACCACAAGGCGAGACAGCTTTGCCCCCTCACCCCTCTTCCCCTGAATCTTTGGCACATGGACGCACATGGCTCTGGCTGACCATGTCATTTCTCCTCCATGGTCCTACCCCGTGTCGCAGATAGTGTGGGAAACACTGTCCATCGACCTCTTCTTGTTTCCACAACTTGCGGGTTGATCTTTGCTGGGAATGCAAGCATAGCAAAAAATAAACCCTCCCTCATCACTGCAGTGACAAAAAGATGGCATCCGCAAGAGATGGTAGATATGACGATACTCAACAGATCTACACCGCATGGCATGGATAAAGAAGGAGCATCGCATCGCCAGAGATAAGGCCTTTTCTCTGACGAACGGGAGAAGGTTTTCTTTCCCTGCTGGCCATCCCACGCAGGAAGGAATGTACTGGACGTCCTTTCTTCTTTCCCCCTCTCTGAAGCTCTCTTGCCCAGGCCTGTGTCCCAGTCACGACGCGCTGCTGGACATTGCTTCTGCCTCAATGGAGTGACTGCAATCAATTGATTGGCCAATTGCCCAGTGCTTCTCACACTAAGGGATATGCGAAACTCCTCCTCTTTGGCATCGTCCATCTCAACCATGTCAGATCCCAGCACCAGCACCACGCGACATTACTCCCACGGCAGGGGCAGGTCCCGCTCACGGACAAGATCACCACCAGGCTCAAGATCGAGATCGAGATCGAGATCAAGATCAAGATCTCCCTCCAGACACTCACGCTCCCCCGCAAGACGCCACGACGACAGACGCCGTTCCCAGACCCCACCCACCCGTCACCCCCGCAATAGCCGCTCACCTAAGCCTCCTCCCAGGCATCATCGGTCCCGATCCCGATCCCCTAATAGACCCGGGTCTCAGTCCCTTTCAGTTGAAAAAAAACCAACATCGAGTAGCGGGCACAAGGGCCGAAGCCGAAGCAGGAGCAGGAGCAAGGATCGGAGAAGCAAGGACACTCGCAGGAGCCGAAGCAGGAGCAGGAGCAGAGACCGTGGAAGTAAGGATGACCGCAAGAGCAGGAACAGAAGCAGAAGCAAAAGTGGAAGCAAGAGCAGGAGTCGATCTAGAAGCACAGAGCGAAAAAATCGCTACCACAAATCATCTTCGTCCTCCAAGAGACGCTCCTCCAGATCACGCTCTAGATCCAGATCCCCATCGCGACACTCCAGCAAACACCGCCATCACCGTCACCACGGTACCACCGCTAGTAGTAATAGCAGCAGTCGTCGTCATCACGACCATCACAGGAGCAAACGCTCTCGTCGATCCAGATCCAGGTCTCGATCTCGGTCCACGGACAGCTTGAGCGGGTCAGATTCCTCCGCTTCTGAATCAGACCGCGACCGGAAGCGAAGCAGGAAACATAGTCGCAGGAAGAAGGATCGCAAGGACAGAAAGAAGGATAAGAAGGTAAATAGGGACTAATTTGGTCGTGGACTTTTTTTTTTTTTTTTTTTGCCGAAGCAAGGATTTTCTAGGAACTGATAGCCTTCAAATCGATACCGATATCATTCCCAATTTTTTTTTTTTTTTTTTTTTTTAGAAGAGCAAGAAGGAGAGGAAGAGCCACGCCTCTCATGCATACGGAACGTATGGTGTCTTGACCCCCGCAGAGTACGTCCTCTTTTAAAAAAATCCAAATACCTCAATACCTAATTCCTTCACCCTAACATTCCGTTTATTTTTCATCTTTTTGCTTCTCCCTCCTCATAATGTCTCTCTTAAAATATAGTATGTGGAACAAAGAAAACGAGTTCCAAGCCTGGCTCATGGAAGTTAAGAACCTCAACCCGGAAACCATCCCCCAGAACAAGATGAAGGAACACTTCCTCGGCTTCATGGAGGACTTCAACACTGTCACCATGCCCCACGAGAAATTCTACAACCTCACCCAATGGGAAGACCGCCAACGCGCCATCCGTATGGGTGAACCCTTGCCGGAACAGATCCAAGGCGCCGTCAACCTCATGAACGACGAGGAGCAACTCCGGATGAAACAACGTGACCGCAGAAAGATGAATCTCTCTAGTCAACCCCAGATCTTGATGACCCAGAATCAGCTCCAGGAGCTCCGGAAGGTTGCTCATGAGAGAGTTGAGGCCGATAGGCTGAGGAAGATGGGCTTTGATGCCGGGCGGAAGGGTGTTCGGTACGAATAGCATCTCTTGGTCCATGGAGGGAGGGTGTCACACAGGATTATCGTACGTAGCAACATCGAGAATACATCGTTTATTTAATAACAAAACAAGTGGTTTCATATTTTAAAAAAAATGGATCGAAGGGATTCTACAAAACTGCCGGGTATCAAGTGGTCATATTTTTTTGAGGGTAAAGATTGTTTGGGCGATTGGTATACATGATGTACAAAAAAAAAAAAAAAGAATGGTGGCTACCTGGTATACAATGATAAAAAAAAAAAAAAAAAGACGGATCACTGCCGGGAGTGGTGTGGAGGGGGGGGGGGTCTTTACATGGCAGCGATCGATTCCTCCATCGATCCAAGCTTCTTAAAATCCTCGTCAAAGTTATACGTCGGCACCGTGAACGACAGGGCCGAGAGAATATTGCCCGTATTCATGTTCATGTTCATGCTCATCCACGACGACGCCGAGGTCGTGCCCAGCTTCTTGATCTGCTGCTGATGTGTCTTCTCCTTCTGCACAGCCGACTCGTTCCCACTCAATGAACTCGACGAGTACCGCAACGAAGCCGAAGACGTCGAGGACATCCCCGCCAACAATGCCGACCTCAACGCCGCCGACGACCTCGCCGCCGCAAACGACGACCCAAACATCGGTGCATACGGCGATGGCGAACGCGCCCCAATCGACGACGACAGTGAAGATCCATACCTCTCCAGCTCCACAAACGAATCGTTCGAGGAGCTCATCATCGAGTCCAGACTAGAGGACGAATCCGTGAGACTGGCAAGAGAGCCAGCCCCAGGTCCATTCTTCTGAAGTGTCTTTCCTCCTCGTCGGTCGTTCCTGTGGTTGCTGGCCGCGGGATGGCCCATGACAGTTCCATCCTCTGAAGACGACAGCGACGGGCGACGACTATTGATGACGCTCAAGCCCTGGTTGTTATTGCGGTTGCCGCCCCATGGACCAGGCGGACTCTGTTGGCTGACACTACTGTTCCTACGTGCCGTGGGGTTCAAGAGCATGTTCTGCTGATTTGGACGTCCTGGGCCAGCCGAAGCAGCTCTCTTGAGCTTGTTGCTATGAGGTCCCGCAGGTGTATTGACGTTAGATCTGCCGCCCTTGCCATTGGAGTTCTGTTTCGTTGTCGAGAAGGAAGTCGATCGCCGCAACGTTTTTGCCCAGTCGATCGGATCGCCGTACGTTGTCGACATGGGGTTCAAGGCGCCGTTCTTGAAATCGCCGCCAGCGACAGAGATCGATCGAGAGTGCATGGGGGGCCTCGATGGAAGAGGCTTGTTGAAAGCTGTGTATCTGCGGTTGCCACCAGGCGAGAACGGTGGTCGCTCGATCTTTGGTGGCGCTGGCTTGACCTGTGCGGGGGTGGGCGAACGGAGGGGTAGAGGTGCAGGTGTTGCGATGATGGCGCCAAAGTTATCCTCGCTCTGGGATGTGCTGACGATGAAGTAGCCCCATTGAGATGTCTGCATGGGAAACCCAGGCAAGCCAGGCGATGCCACATTGACGGAGGGACACCATGGCCTGGGCTTGGACCAGTTCGGCTTGTCTGACTTAACGAGCATGAACTTTTTCACTGTACTCGAGTCCATGGAGATGGATGAGACCATTTTGCCACGCAGGAATCGGTTCGATGCGTTCCAGTTCGGAGAAGTCAGCGGGCTCTTATGCGGGCCTTCCGTTGAGGATCGTCGCAGTGTTGGTGAACCCATGGTAGAGGCCCAGTCGCCGCCGTCAACGCTATTGCCGCTACCGACCAGAGTCTTGTCCTCCGCCTCCTCCTTCTTGATCAGAGCCTCGTTGGCCTTTTCCTTCAGCAGAGTGTGGTGGCCGTGCAGTTTGGAGCCCACGGCATCGAGCGACGTCTTAAGGTTGGACCATCGATTCTTCAGGCATTTCTGACGTTCAAGCATGGTAAGGCTAGGGTACAAAGGCGAATGGTCCATAGCTGGCGACGGGGGCGAAGAGGCGGACGCACGAAGTTGGTTGGTGTCCGAGTTGGCGGTTGCTGGCGTAGTTGGCGACATAGCTGCGGCCTTGGACCGGTGCTGGATCTCGCCCTCCTGCACCCAAAACATATTTTCAATAGCCGGTGCGACCGTCGTCTGCTTCTCGTCCAGTTCCTGCAGGGCTGCCCACAGCGTCTCCAGGTCGACCGCGTTACCCGAGTCCATGAACGAGTTGTTCCTTGTCAACGACTTGCTCTGAGCAATGTCGCGTGTCACAATCGTCATCGACTGCTGAGAAATGCCGGAGGTCAGTTCCTCGACCGACTGCTGTCCATCCAGGGTCGCCAGCAGATTGACACACATCTTATGGAAGATCTCCACAGGTTCCAGCATGGCCTCGATCTGTGTTGCCATCTTCTCGATCCGTGTCCGCCAACGATCACATTCCTCAAGATCCCGCCAGAGCTGGTCCTTTCGTGTTCGCAGATTGTGCCAGTCCTTCAGCAACTCCCGATAAAGTTTGTGCATAACGTACTTCTTTTCCGCAATCGATCCAGATTCCTGCTGTTGGCTGCTGCGACCCTTGGCCTTGAGTGCCTTGCCTGACCGCGTGCATTCGGGATATGACTTTTGCAAAGTATCGATCTGTAGTGAGAGCAGACCGAGCCTCGAGTCGAGCTCCAACATGTCATTGCTGTCCACACCTGAAGACCTCGCCCGAGCACGTAACAAGGCAACGCCTTCGTCGCTGCTCAGGCTGTTGCTGCTACCGTTGCGTGAGGCTGCTTCCTCTGCTAATGCGAGCTCTCTGGTGCGCTGTCTGTCCATGGCAATATCCCCCAAACACTTGTCGAAAATACCGCTGGCCATCCTCAACTGCTCCGAAATGTTTCGCACGCCCTGGATGCCGTCTCGAAGTCGTTGATGTTCCCGCGCAGATGTGCCCAGATCGCTGATGATCTCACGAAGACGCGACCATTGCTCCATAGTCGCCTCAATCTCCGGACTGAGTGGGGTCTCTTGATGCTCGTCTTCAGAGTCGGATGCTGATGATGAGGATCGCTGTGCGATAAAGTCTTCTAGCTGCAGGAGGATTTCGATGCTCGACTGGATTGTTGGTACGTAGTGACCAATTCCCGACACCACGTCCTGAATCTCTATTTCAAGCTCTTCATCTTCTTCTTCGTCTCGCCCCTGGTACTGCTGTGACTCTGTGACGGTATCGAGGAGACCTAGGGCAGCCTGGATCCATGTCAGGAGCTGTTGTGAGCTGGAATGGTGCCTCTCCCGCAAAAGATCGATGGGCATGTCATCACTGAGGACGAGAGTGTGGTATAACGTCTTGTATGGCAGAGGTATCTGCTCTAGTTCGGCCACTTCTGAGAGACCGTCCAGTCGTTGTGAAGCGGTCGCCATGGCTGGAGATGATATGAGTGTGTGTTGGTGTGAAGTTGGTGTACCAGATTCTTCGGCGGCCAATAATAAAGTAGAATATCGATGATACTACGCGTTGGATAGTATGCTCGTTGATGATGATGATATCGCTGCCGAAAGGCTTCACGTTTGAGTCGTAGAGAGCGCCAGGCCTAATAACGTTTAAGGAGCAGGTAGGAAGAGAGGAGAGAAGAGAAGAGAGAGGAATGGTCGAAAGAGAATGAATATGCGAGCTGATTGGAGAGAGAAAATAGAATGCTGCTAACTGGTTGTGTGAATGGAATGCAGGTGAGCAAACAGCCAGAGCAAGAAAAAAAAAAGATAAGTGACAAGAAAAGAGAAGGAGCAAAACGAGCGCGTGGAATAGAGCAGGTCTCCAATAGGGAAGGCCGATGGTCCTCATCATCTTCTGTCAATTGATACGGAGGCCAGCAGAGGACCCATTAGTTATAGGAAAACAAGGGCGGCAGCATTACGATTTGATGTAAAGGCCGAAGAGATCGGAAGGGCAATAAGACAAGGGTCGTCTAGAAGATTGACAGGAGAGTGCACTCTGACAAAAAAAAAAAAAAAAAAAGCTCACTTGCTGTTGCTGTTGCTGTTGCTCTTTGAATGTATAGATAGATAAGAACGTAGGTACGCTGGCATGTTTGTTCTTGAGCTCAGGTTGTCAGAAATGATTGTAATTAACCCAAAACTAAAAAAAATAAAAGAGATGCTACCCGAAAAGGGTGCATATGAGCAAAGCATCCCAGGAGATGTTCAGATGGTGAAAGAGCCCTTCCGCGGGGGTATGGGCAAAGTACGAAAACGAATTGGACATGAACAAGGAACATGTAGACCATTTGTAGGGAGTTGCCGAAGGGTGACAACATGAATGCATCGGCAGTGTTTCGATTTCAAAGATAAAAGAGGCAATAGCCGATGCGACCAAAAGAGGGTATGACAAACAACCAACGGTCAACTGGAAAGAGAGGGGACATGTAGAGAGAAAGAGGTGACGAAAAAAATAATATATATCGCGTGGAATGCAGCATCAGGGCCTGCTCCCCTGGGGCATCTCCTCAATAGTTCTCGTCGGTGTTGGTTACCATCATCGTCCATCATCCGTGCACGACCCCTTCTTGACGCGTCCCTATTGATTGGGTTTCAGCGAATCACATTTCGAGCGTTTGTTCGCGTCAAGGTCGCGTCTTCGCGTTCCAAAGACTGCATCAGTGCCGCCAGTCTCCCTTAATAGCCAAAGGGTACTAGGTGCAGCCCAAGGGGGACATGCATCCGACACAAGACCGGGAAAGAAAAGAACAGCAAGGAGAGAGCGACATACAGCTTGGAACAAAAAAATACAGCAAATGCAGAGAAAAAGGAGGGGGGAGGAAATAAGGACAGTAACTGAGGGAGGGAAGACCACGACATAGACGGCGTAATAGAGGACAAGATAGTGAGTCAGGCGAGAGAAAGTTTCTTTGTTGTCGAGGGAAATGGAAAGGAGAAGGCGTATGGGATCGGGATCAGTATGGAGGTTGCGATTGCAGAGTTGGGTGTGTGTGTGTGTCAAGCCAACACCATGTGTTCCTGAATTTGCTGCCCAGCTTCCAGCGGTATCACACAAGGGTGTCCGTTCTCTCCAACGGCTGCCCCGGAGTTGGGGTTGAATGGCCCCATGGTCGCTAACAAGACGAATTGGGATTCGCTTGTGCATGGGAAGGGAGTTGTTACTCACCGCGTGTATGTGCTGTGCAAGTGTCTGTGGGTAGTGTGAGAGGCAGAACCTGGGTAGGGTGTGCTTATGTTTGTGCTGCTGTTGTTATTGTTGTTGTTGTTGTTGTTGTTGTATGTTTGTTGAGTATAGCTTAAGAGAAAGTGTGGGTATTCAGGTAGTTGGAATGAGGCAAGGAATGGTAGGATGAATGAGTGCAAGAAGGACACGCATGAGGATAACGAGGAGTGGAATAAGGGTGTAAAGCGTAGAAGGGAGAGAAGGGAGGGAAAGAGAGGGAGAAGAAGTGAGGTAAGGTAAGACGGGGTGGGGTGGGGGATGATAGGTCAAGAGGTCAAGGGAACTAAACGACGATCGAAGAGGATGCAGGAATGATAATGTCCATTGCTCATTACCCCCATTTCCTTCCCTCACTCGCACGCATAAGGCCACAAACACACCCGTAAAGAGTACCTGTTTGTTTTTTTGTGCCTGTGAAATAAGTGAACGTGAATGTGAATATAGACTAGGTTGGGTGGGTGTGCATATGGTTTTGCACTACATGGGTATGGTATGCCATGGTAACAATAAGATCCCGATAGAAAGACTATGGGGTGTGCACATGCATCTCAATGCTGTCTGTCGGTGTTTGTTGTTGCGTATTGCACGCACTGAAAGAGAGAGAAGGAAAAGACAGTATCGGTGCTGGGATGGGGAGCGGAGGCAAAGAGGCGCGGCATCTTCTGTTTCTTGTTTTCTTCACTTGACAATGGAACGAGGATCGCTCCAATTGCCATATGATAATGACAGCTACACTTGGTCTAGTATCTTTTTTGTATACACGCACACAAAAAAGAATCATTACACACGCGCCACGACATGCGAATGCGATTGACCATTGCCCTTTGCCTTTTGCCCTTTGTTCACTGGCAATTGCCAATTGACATTGAACTCTCTGTAATCACCTCTGTGCAAGGTGAGGGTTTATAGTGATACGATCGCATCGCAAGTTTTTTTTTTATGTGTTTGAACTTACCAATTCTTTTTTTTTTGTTCGCCTTGCGTTCACTGCTCCGATCAGCCGATTGAGAACAGGAAAAGACTTTCTTCGACAGCAACGTAACAAAAGATATTCGATAAGGAATAACAGCAGGAATGGAGGGAAGAAGGACAAAAATACGATGAAGTGCAGTAAATGAGAGAGAAAAGAGGGACAACTATGTTTCCATCTGTCCCCTGCCGTCCTGATCGGCCTGACCGGTTAAGGCATCATCATCATCATCATCATACACATCCTGTGGTACACCATCTTGCAGCATGCATGGAAATGGATCCTTCGTCCCCCCATCTCGCTACTCAACAGAACCCCTTCTCCCTTTGGACCGCACAAGTAACCAGTCATTTTATTTTCATTCCTTAATGTCCCTCACCTCACCCTCCCTCCACAAAGTAGCCTCCATTGTCGACAATTCAAGAAATAATTCTATTCTAGTCCGATGCGACCTTGTCTCTGTAACCACAGGCCAGGAAAGAGAATAACCCTGTCATGACTGCGGCGTGCCAGGTTACCTTTCTGCCTGAACAATCAGAGCACATGTCCTACGCGTGAGTTGACCAAGCAAAACAAGCAGGATGTAGACTAGCACAAGTTTGCGTCAGCAATTTGTCCTATGTCGATGGAGAAGGGTCCTTCTTGTTTGTATTCTCTGGCACAAAGGAAATCCGCCTTGCTTTGGAGCGGTCCCTCCCCTCCTCCATCGCCTCCAAGCGACACCCCTACCTAGACCATGGCCGTATATGTTCAAAGCACCTGCACTGTATTTACTTTTCTTCCTTTCCTCCCTTCTGACCTTCCGTCCTTACTCCCAGCATTTTTTACTTTTTTACCGACCTGCGGGATCTAATCTTGTCCAGCTCACTCTTGCATTCAGCCATGCATACGTAGACTATACTGTCCATCCTCTAACTTTCGATGCTAAGGACATTCCGCCTCTTTGCCTATTGGTCTACATACTGTACATGTTGTTTGCTTTACTATCTTCTCAACTAGCCACTATATAACGTTTCGGAAAGGAACAATGTACAACGGTACGGGGGTCTTGGAAAGGTTAAGTCAAAAGGAGGGCGTTCTGGGTTCTTCTCTCAGGCACAATAATGCTTAAGCAGCTGCTGTGTCAGCAGCCATTCGTTCTACTCGTTAGCTAATACACAGGGATTTGTGTTCTTAGTTCTTCGTTCTCTTTGAATTGGTCGCATTAACCCTCTTTATTCGACGCATGAATTGGCTTCAGACACGGGAACCAATTGGCTCACACGACTCTATAGAGAGATGGGAAGGCGCGCAGGGGATAGGAGGATCTGGGCATCGCACGACGAGGGACCATACCTATTTGAACATACGGCGGGCGTTCTCTTCCCCCTTGGGAGCCTTAAAGCCTGAAAATCGAGGTATATTGCACTTGAATTGTCACATTATTCATGCAAGGATGCGCTTCGCCTTTTTTGTCCCCAGCGACAGCCGGACTCTGACTTTGAAAGAATGACCAGTCTTCCCAGGGGTCAATGGTCAAGCGCTGCGCAAGAAGGAGAGTGATGATATAGAAGGGGGAATGATGATATGTCAAGGCGTAGGCATGAGGCGCAGGCACAGCAGCAGAAGAGCACCATTACCACCATCATCCATTCCTCTACCTGCATGGATGCACACTTGGGCTTGCGGAAGAAAAGAAGGCGACTCCGATTTTGGATAGCCAATGCACAGAGAAGAACAAGAGCTCGCCTTTCATAAAGCGCCGCGTATGTCCCTCATAGACAGCTTGCATCATATCCGTAACGGGTTATCGGCCATGCTGGTGTCTGAAATAAACGTTCATGAGAAAGAAATACAGGAAGTCGGCGACAGCATGATCTGTCACACAGTACGAACATACTCTCAAGCGGACCGCCACCTCTTCCTCCTCCTCCTCTTCCCCCCCCCCCCCCCCCCCCCCCCCTCCAAAAAAAAAAAAAGCGTCCATCGTTTCGTACATTCGTAGAAAATATACACTTTCGTGGAACGCGCTAGTGTAATCGTATCCTGTACGTGAAAGGACACTGTAACACTGTAGGAGGATGGTTTGTGTCCGTTTTTGTTGGTATCAATGGAGGAGGAAAAGGGCTCAGATAAATGATTACGAGACTCTCAATCCATCCGCCATTGATTTTTTCTTACTTGCTCCGCTGCTTGTGAACAAAGAGGACGAGTGGCGAGAGAGAGTGGGGAAGATGAATATTGCTCTCATCACCGTGGCTCTCCATTCATTTCTCTCCATGCCAATTCCTGCCTATGGTGGGTGGATATGTCTCCCAGTCCCTCTAGAATTAAAGCGAAACATACTGCAGAGATAGAGAGCGTGCGTGGAGCTCTTTCGCTAAATATTAATAAATTGGTCGATAACATCGAACAGGATGTTCCAGACTCTTGTGGGAACCATGCGAGGCTGCTGTGAAGATGGGGAAGGGAAGAGTTGTGCCGGAAGCGAGAGCGCTCGCCAAATGGGCGCCAGCCTTCGCGACCGCAACCCTATCCCCCTCGATAAACATTTTATCCGCTCGTTTCTGCATGTCTTACTTCAACGTATTATTGGATTTGTCGCGAATACGTGCTTGTACATAATGAACACACGAAGTTAGTTCACGGAGAGCAAATAACTGCTCAATTGAAAAGATCCACGGACATGCTTCTAATTAATGGTCCACTGTGATATAACACGAAACTACTGGAGAGGAGCAACTGTCGCAGGTTTAGTTTCAAGATAAAGATGTTTTTGTTGTTTTTTCCTTCCGTTGAGTTGACATTTGCAGACGTAAAGGAAAAAAGGAAAAAAGAAATAAACCATACCTCCGAGGTGTAAGGCAGACACGCTTCATTTTTTCTATTTGTGTATTAGCGAGAATTGTTTACTCGTCGAGGCACACTAGAAGCATCCGTACATACGTGAGCCTGGTGGAGGAGAGAGTGGGGCCAGCAGAAAGGCTCTCGACAAAGCTGCTGTATATTATGTTTCTGGTAGGGATAGGGCATGCATTGAGGCGCCATGCATGCGACCTGCATCAAGAGGACACATCTATTCGGTCTTTTATCGATCGTTTCTAAATCGTCTTTGCAGCTGTTGAAATACATCGATATCTGTCTGTTATTGCCTATCTGTGGCGATGTTTCGCTTCCTCGAGATTTGTTTGTGTCCCCTCTATATTTGGCGACATCAATTATTTATTCCGTAGATGCTGCTTGAGCTGTCCGGAAATGAACATCGGAATGTTGCGCCATAGAGGGCGCACGTTGTTCATTCAGGCGTGTGTTTAGCGTGTCCATCCATCTATCTGGACGGAGATGAAGCAACGGGTGAACAGAAGGCAGAGGGTATCTGGGCATACGAGTACTGGCTGTGTGGTACTGTAGACATCCTTGTCGATGTTCTCGGGCGAAAAAGCTGCTTTAGCCTGTCAAGAGGACAGCAGAGAAGGAGTTCCCGCCTAGAACACAGAACAGCTGTCTCAGCGCAATGTTTGCAGGCTAATCAAGGAGCCAATCAAACATAAAAAGATAAAGTTCTTTTTTTTTTTTTTAACTCTTCTCCTCTCTTGCTGCTCCGCCCGTTCCAGTCATCTCCTCTCATTCATTCCTCCTTCCTTCCTTCGTTCATCTTTCTTTCTTTCGTCCTCTTCATTCTTCATCAACTTTGCACTTTTACTTCTCTTCGCTTTTGCATCTCTTTTTTTTTGCGTCGATTCCTTACTTCACTTTGGGTTTCACACTTTTGTGTTCAAATTTTGGCACACATACCACACCACGCCAGTCCGTGCTTGAATATTTTCCGAACACCTAGTCCTTCAACAGCTACACCTCACGAACCCATATCACTTCTCATTCTTTCCTGGCACCAAGGCATTCTTCAAGGACCATTGTACAGTTTTGCATATCCTCCCTGCCTTTATTCGCACTCCCTCGCTGTTAACGAACGAGCCGCGGGATCTTTCTTTCCAATCAGCGAGCCAATACCCGACAAAGTTTCCGTCACGACAACGAGTCCCTTTCTCTTGGTCTCTCCACACCGCGCCTCTCGGACTAGCCCTTCCACTGCACTACCCTTCCTCGTCTCCCTTTGTATATTATCCTCCTTTCCTCTCCCTCTCAGTTTATCCGATACACTTCTACAATCATGGGTGGCATCGTCTGGAATGAATGGGCGCGCTTGATGTGCCTCTCATCCTCTTTTAGTAAGTCCTTTTTTACTTTGCTTTTCAGCCGCTGCAGCCTTACTGGCTTAGTCCTTGGACTTGAGGACATACTATGGTCCGGTCGTTGTTTACGAGAGCATTAGACTAATTGCTGTCGTTTGCTGTTATTCCTGATATTAGTTATCTTTGTCGGAGGCATTCTCGGCACTTTTCAACCCTTGCCAGCGTTCGATGCCATGAGGTAAGGCCTTTACATTCCAGTGGGCAAGGAAATAATAATCAAAACTGCATGGCGCACAGCCCTTCCAAAACAAACTACAACAAGATGAAGCAGGGGATGAGGTCCCAACGTGTGATCTGTCCTTCCTGAATCAATAATCCTAGATTTGTTGACGTGTTTTGTGTTTGCTTGTTTGCTTACTCTCGTTTCATTGCTTACCCTATAGAAAGCTGCCCGGACTCTATGCAGAACCAGTACCGGTACTGCCGGTCATCCTCATGTAAGATGACATAACAACCTACTTACCTCAGCCCATGCCTTGCTCTACTGCTGTTTTCAATTCGGACTTTCTTGCTACAAATGATGCTCGCAGCTCTAACGTGCTATTGCTTCTTTTTTCTTCATACAGTCCTCTAGGGATGGCCCTTGCTGCGATCGAATACCCACTTGTGATGCCAGAATATTTAAGCAGCTCGAGTGCGTTTATGCCAAAGGTTGCATTCTATATTCCCCTGGCTGTCCTGGCCCTGCTGGAAGCACAGACCGTGAATGGAGGTGTCTATCTTGCCATTGGAACTGTGGCCTACTTGATGGCCATCCGCGCCGACTTTATGAAGCAGCAGGCTACCTCCTCATCACGGATGCCATAACGCAAGGTTGTCCTGAGAAATCGGAAGCCCCAATGATCAATTGGACAAACCCAGGATGTCTGCCGCCGTTCTGAACATATATCCAGAAGAAAGAAAAAAAAAAAAAAAAAAAAAAAAAAAAAAGATAAGACCTTCTCGAAGAGGGACAGCACCAGCACCATGCCCTTTATCTGAACAACTGAAAAGCTAGAGCCTCATCATACCCGCCATTGTACCATAGTCCTTTCTCTCCATTCATTTCATCCAATAAAAAAGAAGCAAACAAGCCATGTGAAGCGGCTAATAAAGTTCAGGCTATTTTTTTATTTGCTGGCTTTGCTGAAGCGAAATGCCACACGCCTGCTTCAAATATTCTCAGCAGGCGTGCCAGCCTCGGTGGCAGACATACCAATCGCCCCTGAAGCACTTTGTATCAGTTTCATACGGGCAGGGACAATGGATCGGTTGGTCTACACAGACATCTGTATCTGCACAGTAGTATCCAGCACAGCCTTCACACGGACCAAGATAAAAAGAAAAAAAATAAAAGGAACCAAGCGTTAGTTGATGGTGCGTGTTTCATACGCGGACTTGCCTCTTTTGATTAGTGCACCACTTCCCGTAAGCCTTTTTTTTTTTTTTTTTTTTTCGTGCTGTACCTTCGGAGTTGGTTCCTGTCTGATTCAGATCGTCCTGGCCGCCGTTCTCATCATCCTCGTCATGTGTGCCGAAAAAGTCACCAAAGGGGAATTGGCTATGCTGGCGTTTCTCGCGTCGCCGTCTTTGTTGCTCTGCAGTCTGCTCGCGCTGATGGTCCTGCTGCTTCTGACGCCCATACGTCGGTGATGTAGGGGGAAATAGGTCTGAGAGTGGGGCACCGAACGGTGGGGGGTCTGTACTACTATGGGTACTCGTTGGTGTGACACTGAACGATGAAGAATCTGTAGATGTGGTATCGAGAATAGGTTTGAAGAAGCGAACTAATTGGTCGATCGGGGACTCTGACGATGTGAGTATTGAGTATCCGCAGATAAAAAGGACAAGTGTGAGGAGTAAGACGATACGTATGGAGGTTCTTGAAGAGGGGGAGGATGAAGCGATGTTGGCGTCTTCTGATGGCGTTGGTGGGCTGGAGAGTTGCTTTTGAGATGTCGATCGTGGTGAGGGGAGTAGAGTCTTCGAGTCAGTCTTAGGGAATACTTCTGAGGAGGACATGGCTTGGTTTTCAGTGAGCTGTTTGTACGAGGGGGTATGAGAAGAGGAATGGCGATCAGGGTGTAGCTGGTAATGTGATCAGGGTGTAGCTGGCAACGTGATCAGGGTGTAGCTGGCAATGTGATCAGGGTGTAGCTGGCAACGTGATGAGGAGGCGTGCGTTGGCAGCACATCTTTTGTTCGCACGATTGACGTGACTGTAGGTACAAGACATCGAAGCCACTGGGTGCTCAATTGCAAATTTTCTGGCCCAAACCAGATTCTGGTTCCTCTCTACTTTTCCTCCCACCACCTCTTCCTCTTTTTCACATACACCCGTGTTTTTGACACCGACTTGCACGCAGCTCATGGATAGCCATCGAAGCGAGGTCGACGAATCCGTTGTGGTCACCACCAGCGACGAGTATGTTTCCTCATCGACTACCAGCGTAACAATTACTAATGTGCGTTCTCAAACAACAGCGATCTCAACTGCAGAGGGGTCAAAAGGCGACATCCCCCCCACCTCGAGTGACTCGAAGAAAATCATGTCACTTGAGCAGGAACTGCACTCCCTGTCGAAACCCAACAAGACATTCGAGAACTGGGCTAGGACGTTCCGATGTGCGCCCGAGCAGTACTATATCCCAACAAAGGAAGAGGATGTCGCCAAGGTAAAAAAGACAATGACATTGGAAAAAAACGCTTTTTTCGTTCCAGACTTTTGTCGCGAAAGTGTGATACGAAAAAACGGCCCTGCTTGATTTAGCTGGGTCGTGATCCGCCATGGTCACACAGGATGCATACTGCATTATTCAATCTTTTCTTCAACGGTGAGTGTACAGAAACATAGATGACACTAATGCTTATTCGCACCATTCTTTTGTTCTCATTTTGTACGGTTCATATTCATGTCCTGGATGGAATGGAATGCCCACTACATAGATTATCCGCTTGGCGAGACTCTCAGGCAAGTGCGTCAAGGCCGTCGGCACGGGTCACTCTCCCTCAGACCTTGCGTGCACAACCGGGTTCATGATCAACACGGACAAGCTCAACAAATCTATCAAAGTGGATATGGAAAGAATGACTATCGAAATCGAGGCTGGTATGAAACTTCATGAGCTGAACAGTATCTTGGAGAAGGAAGGTCTTGCAATGAGCAATCTAGGCTCGATCTCGGATCAGAGTGTTGCAGGAGCCATATCCACAGCCACACATGGGTCCGGCGCAAAATATTCTACCCTAAGCGCTGCGGTAAGCTATTCATTCACCGCTATTTTAGAAATAGTAATGCACGAAAGCAGAAGTTGTTGCTTGTTTAGTTACTCATGCAAATGATAACTAGGTGGTCGACTTGACAATGATCACGGCCAACGGGGAGTCGCTTTATTGTTCCAAGTTAGTGAACCCAGACGTCTTCTACGCTGCTATCTGCTCAATGGGGTCACTCGGTATCATCACCAAGTTGACTCTTCAGTGCGAACCTGCATTCAAATTAGAGAGCAAGCAGGAGCCTGCTAAGCTGGACGATGTTTTGAACAACTTAGACACCATTATTCATTCTGCAGAGCACGTCCGTCTCTGGTGGTACCCTCACACGGACAATGTCGTTATTTGGCGCGTCAACCGAACCACCAAGGTATGCTGTAAAAAAAAAAAAAAAAAAAAGGAAAGAGGCTGAAAACGCATAATAGAATGGATACGGAACGCCCCACATTCATTGTTCACTTGAACTGACATTGCTATACATGCATAGGAAATTTCTGGCTCCGTCTCAAGCTGGCGCACTTCCCGCTGGTTCACCTTTCACTTTTACCAGGGACTTCTCTACTTCTGCCGCTTCATCCCGCGTCTGATTCCGACTCTTTCCCGGTTCATGTTCTGGGCTACTCAGTCGAAGCCCCTGGAGCGCGTCGACAAGAGTGTTAAGATCTTCAACTTTGACTGCCTCTTTGCCCAGTACGTGAATGAGTGGGCCATTCCTTGGTCACGTACAGCGGAAGCAATCAGGGCTTTGGACAAGTTCATCGAGACTGGGTCTGTGCAGGTGGAAACAGGAGTCGGAGTTGCTGCGCCAATTGACGAGGCGAACAACAAGACGAACGGTCAAAGTAAGGTCGTGAAGAAGGAACCAGGTCTGAAGGTTCACTTCCCAGTTGAGATTCGGTTTGTGAAGAAGGATGATGCCTGGCTGAGCCCTGCTTACGGAGTGAATTCGTGCTATATCGGGATCATCATGTACCGGTATGTCTTTTCTTCGTTTTGTCCTCTTCTTCGCCCTATTAATGATCGATGCTGTAACCGGAAACCCGCTTTTTATTTTTATTTTTATTATAAATAGTCCCTATGGCAAGCCGGTTCCTTATAAGCGCTTCTGGGCTGGATTTGAGCAGATTATGGCTTCGTTCGAGGGACGACCCCATTGGGCGAAGGCACACTCGGTGGAATTTGAGGGCCTCCGACAGTCGTATCCCATGCTGGAGAAATTTAGTAGAATTCGAGAGGGTTTGGATCCCGAGGGCATGTTCTTGAACCGTAACCTCCGTCTCCATCTAGTTCCTCCTTCCACGCCTACGGCATAAGTCTTTCTATTTTCTGGTTTTTCATTGACCATAGACGAAGATAACCTTAATAAAAAGCATGCATATTGCAGCTTTGATTGTTAGCGTCTTGTTTAGCAGCAAAGGGGACATGAACCCAGGAGAGCGGAAGCCATGTCCTTAAATTGGCGGCGCACAGCTTACTATAAAAAGAGCTACTCTCTCTCAAAAAAAAAAAAAAAAAAAAAAGAAAAGGCCATGGCTGCTCTGCTAAGTTTGTGCGAAAACTCATACAGAACCGATGCGGATTAATCCATATGTTGCAAGCCAGTGCCATAAGGTGCACACGGGGAACAACATACCTGAGAGTCTTCAGAAAGTCGATAGCACAATATAGCCTGAAAATCTTCGTGCTGGGAACGCCAGTGCTATATCTGCCGTAAAAAACCCTCTTGCTAGCTGCTAAGTCGCTGCATGCGAAATCATCCACATTTCGATTTGATGGTAAAAGTGTGCTTCATACATTTCACTGAGTATTTTATTGAAGTTGATTCTTGAGTACTGTGATGTCTGAGGTTCGCCTCGAGTCCACAGAAGCAGCATTGCTTCCCGTTGCTTGTGCGTCATTGCACTTTTGAGCTTGTCTTGATTCCAAAGTTACCGACACCGTTATCGATGTCTTCTTCTAGATGACTTTGCGTGTGCCTCAAGCCCGGTCTTGGTCCGCGTCTTGAACGCGCCATTGTGCAGTTGTCGCTTTTGGTTTTGGTTATCAATTTTAATACAGTGATGACAGTGATATCTTGCTGTCGCCCTGACTTGGTCTTGTAGGCGCAGGCTGATGCAGCAATATAACTGACACTGTTATGGACATTGTGGTTAATTATTGGAACAGCGGTCTACGAGCGACAGCTTTGAAAGCGAGCCCTCATGCGGCGCCCAGTCTTATTACCAGTATGGCATCGGCTCAGGGGCTTCTAGTTGTTGTTCGCTATAAAAAAAGAGTTACTGACAAAGACATTGATTTGCAGTGCTATTGAGGCATAATAGAGAAATGATGCTTACCTTGAGGATAGCTCAAGCTCGAGATGGTTCTAGCACGACTGCTCCGCTGTCTCTCCCCCGCTCCGCTTGTATCATCTCTTGGATTCCTCCACTGCCCATCGCCCGCACTCTTTTACTATCCCTTCTCACCATTATTTCCCATCGTCTATGACAACACCCCATTCGCTCTCTCTCTCCGGCGCCCCGTACACATTGGCCATCTCTGCAGAGGAGCCGAACCCGTAACCAGCAATGCCCTGGCTTCGGAGACTGTCACCCCTCAATTGAGAGAGGGCGGTCTGCTGTGTGGTCACAGCCAGTACTGCTCCCTGCCTCCCTCCTACCCGCTCGACCACTAACTTGAACCCATGGCGCGCTCGCCCCTTTGGATATGTCCAGCCTAAGACCAGAAACCTTGACCGAACGACGCGTCCTCTCTCCTTTGACGCCCAGATGAGGAGCATTACTAGACCCGTGATTGCCGAGACATTACCGCTATCACAGAAGGGCCAGCTAAATAGTGGGTCAGTATGTCACTGTTTCATTATATCGGACCCAACGCAAATGCTTCTCTTTATCCAAGAGGATAGAGGATACGTCCAACATGCTTTTGACAACACTAGTTTGCTGGCCATAGGTCTGCTGGTATGCTCCTCAAAGAAACATTCATCTCAGTCGCAGATCTACTTCAGGGTCTTTTCCTAAGATCAGGACCACTGGGTAACCCCTTGACCATAACGTCTCCGCTCTGGGGCTCACGGCCTGCTGCCCTATGTGTCGACGAATGTCCCTTCACACGACCGTAGTCGAGTTCCCCAGAATGATGTATCTAGAATAGATCAAGGATCGGAGAAAGCAGCAGAGACTCTGATGGGCGAAGCAGAGACCAGAAATGTGGGGTAAACAAATAAGGAGTCTGGCACAAGCACAGGCGCAGCTGTTGAATAAGAGCACCATGCACCCATGGGCATAAATCGCAACGCACAAAGCAGAATGAGCAACCCCATCCACACAATAACGTACTAAAAGATGCTGCGGTGCCATTTGTATGGGTGGATAGATGAAAGATGTTTTGTGTAAAGTATTTCGTTTATAAAAATAAAATGATGACGATGCGTCGCCGAGCTGTGTCCTCGTGTTTTTTCGTATATGGCGCCGTTCTGTGGATGTAGAAAGTTGGCTAGCACTCCTCTGTCTCGCGAAAGGGGCAGCGCTCCAGATACATGGAGATGTGCTGGCGAAGAGGTATGCTATCCACTTCCGCTGTTTGAAACACCATATCAGTGCTGTGTTAATAGACCACGATGGACTTGCTTCTGTATTTATACTCTACACTAAAAAGTGGCCATTGTCTGGTCTGTGGATCATCAACAACGCTTATCTATTCGATATAGTCGACTGAGCTGATTGGCAGATAGACTCTTAGGGCCCCAAAAACTTCTCTTCCGGCGCACGATCCGATGCAGCGACTCCAGACACTACTGCGGGGGACAGCGGAGAGTACGTCACTTGAAATCAAGCACCAACCAGGAGTTTAAAGTGGTCCGAGTCCCCGGGTATTGCTCCGCAGGTCGTTGTGCACATTTAAAATTTAGTTGTGGACGTGAGCTGGGGTTCTTTTGTTCGAGGAAAAAAATAGCAAGTTGGTACATCCAACTGTCGCACATAGCAATACGCAATTATGGAAAGTCTTCCCCCACCCCATTGTTGCACCGTGCGTCTCGTCGTGTAATGATTTTTTCTTTGAAAAAACGCGCATCATCCAGTGCCGGTGCAACGACTACGACGTCCATCTGATAGTGTACATACTCTAGTACCTGCATATGAGCCCACCAATAGAAGCGCGTCCATTATTGCTCGCAGATCCGATACGCGTAAAACGCTCTTGCGATCAGTTACCTCCACACACCCGCTCTCCTGAGCGGCTTACTCGTCTGTTCTTCCTGTTCGAAGAGAGCGCCATTGCAGTGAGAGGAGTGTACCCTATGCATTGAAAAAAATATTCCGCCCAAGACTATGGCCGATCCTCTATTGCTTGGGTAACGCCAAGGCAGTAAACTCTTCTCTTGTACGAAATTTCTATCGAATGTAAACTAGAGCACATCCCTGTGCGATCAAAGAGGACGCAGAGATGCGAACAAAGGATGTTGCTATCTTACACGCAATTTGAAAGATTTAAGGGCCCGGGCAGACTTAAAAAGATACCTCAAATTACTGATGAGTGTAAGAATATATAACGAACGCGTCAGAATGGCAGAAAAAGTAATAAAGTGTTATTGCACACTCTCATTGAATAAGTATCGAAGGCAACGGTCATATCATATCCAGGCTATGGTAATGTCCCTTAGGTTTTTGTATTTCGCGCAATCTAAACATAATACAATTCCTTCATAAGGTCCTTGCTCGATGGCTATCGAAACAAAAGCCTTGTCTTCATCAGAAGAAGGGCATATGCGAAGACGAATTCGTACCCTGAGAGTATTGCTTGAGTAATTGAGCACACGCACACTCGCGATAGCTTGGCTTCTGCTAGCACGACATCAATTAGAAGGGGTAGAGAGGTGAATGAGCTGAGATAGAACGGATCGACGAGCTGATTAAAGTCAGCATTTTGGGCGTATAGGTCAAACCGACCCATTGGTAGAAAGCAGTGATGAATTAAAGTTTGCCGCGTCAAACACCGCGATGTGAGACCGCAGCTCTTTTTTCATTCGACTTCAGAGGCTCGTGACCTTGCACGTAGAGACGTAGCAAAAGACGTGTCTTTTTTTTTTTTTCCTATTTTTATTATCATATGTATAAGGTATGCAAGTGCTCGTTTCATGGCTCACTCACTACGGAAGAGTGTTCCACTAGCCAGTCCTTCACCGCGTCTTTGACCGTGTCAAACGTCGTGAATGATTTATGTGAGATGTGGTTCGCGCGAAGAAGTCTTTCCAGCGAGGTGTTTTTTCGTGCCAGTACAATATTTGCCGATAACGCTGCGGGAAAATCTGAGCTGCCATCACCGCAATACAGAATGTGATCTGAATCTGGGTTTTTGAGATCATTGGCTTTGGCTTCACGAAGGGCTATTTGAATGCGTCAATACATCGAGCAGTTAAGATATTAGTCAAGAGACCTGAAAGAAGTGGCGAATCAAGGAACAGGTCCCACAAAAAAAAAGATATTTACCCCGGCCCTTTTCTACGCCATATGGGCTGTTGTCATCAAGAGTAGACGAAGTACAAATAAGATTTGTATTAATATTTAACGCGTTCGTCTTTTCGTAGCAAAGTTCCTGGTAACAATTCATTTTCGAGTTCTAAGACCCGGGGCTGGGTGGGCGTTTCAAGAATTTATAATGTCTTACCTGCTATCGCGCCATAGAACTCTCCACGATCCGTCTTCGCGAAAGGTCAATCCATTTGCTCGAATTTCGATCCCATGGTCAACTCCCAAGAAACGATCCAGCATCTCCTGAATCAATGGCAGAATTCCTCTGTTATAAAACGATAAAATAAAAAAATCATGAGCCTTTCGCCATCTTGTTGGTGCTCTAGCCTCACATTTTTCATACCGTTGTTGTGCACGAGTCCTTGGTTTTCTTACATGCTGATGACTGTGATAGGGATCGCATGCTCTCGGCAGTATCGATGGAACTCCTTAAATCCTGGATCCAGCTGCACGTAATATGACTGTTTAGGTCCTCCGTTCTCTTCGTCAAATGGGACCCTACTCGTGTTTCTTTCAGGGTTTAATACGTCGGCGTTGGGGTCGATGAGGATATCTGCCGCTTCCTTAATCGTTAAATGGAGGCGCTCCCATTTCATCTCCTCTGCTTTCCTAAAGCTCACATCCCCAGGCTGCGTCTCAGGCAAGCGGTCGAGCCGATCCAGTTCCTGCTCGCCCAGCTCGTGCGCGAGGAGTGTGTTGCCCGTATCCTGAAGGACGACTGTGCTGTCAAAATCAACGTATACATGTAGAGCAGTCTGTTGTGAAGGAGGCGACATGACTACTGTTGTGGTATGGCTGTTATCCAAAAAGACATCAAGTAGTGTGAGACAAATAATCACGACACTTTCAAGACGCGAAATGTATGTGAGAGAAAGGCGGCAAATGCAGAGAAGTACAGCAGGAAGGAAAAAAAAATGAAGGAGTGGATGAGATGGCGGAAAGGAAGAAAAGAAAAGGAAAGGAAAGAGAAAGAAAGAAAGAGGGGAGCGTGTTTGCGGACGTGAAAAACTGGTCATGAAAAAGTATGGGAATGACGCATGGTATTTATGTCCATTTTTGTTGTTTTATTGATGTTTTCGTGGTTGAACCCTGTAAGTCTTTGTCAATCTTGCAGAGGAGCACAGAATGAGTAAAAATACAACGGGCACACAGACACGCATAGTCTACACACCGTTCGTTATACTTGCACATAAAACAGAATAAACATAATTCACTGCCTACTCTATTCAATCGCATTTTTTCAGCTCGCCAAAAAAAAATTCCCGGCAGCATTCAATAGAGCACACAATAGCTGACATTCAAAACGGGGACACAAACAAACGAATAAAATAATACCATTGTCATCCTGCAGAACAAACTGGGTTTTCGGAGCTCTGGGGTGCGCCAATCGTACCCTATCCGCCGCTGTCTCCCGCGAATTGAGTACGCGTAAGTTCTGTCCCTACTTCGGTATCGTTCCCTACCACCTTTTCCAAGTGGCTCTGACTAAGAAAGATGATCAAGAGACGAGACCGCCGATGTTTTTTCTCTTTGCTATGTATCATTTACTCTATACACTTACACAGATAAGCAACTGCATCCGTACAGGAATAGGGAAGGAACAAAGACGCATGTAATGCAAAAAAAAAAAAAGGAAAGTGCCTGCGTCAACACTCAGCAATTCCACAAAAACCTCCATCGTGACAAATCCTCGTCCGTCGAGAATTCCCGCAGCCATCGCGCTCTATCCCACCGTGCAGTATTTCAGCCCTGATAGCCCTGACAGCCCTGATAGCCCTGACAGCCCTGAGAGCCCTTTCTATAAACCTCGGCACCTTTATTTCTGTAGTAGCAATCGTTGTATTTTTTTTTCAAGGGCTACCGGGACCATTATTTGCCTGGCAAAATCTGGCACCTTCGAGACGTCATGACATACTATCCGTGTTGTTGTTTATGACACGTTGTTTTTGTCCGCACCCATTTTTGAGGAAAACCTCCTTTGATTCTTGGTCAAGGACTGTTGCACAAATTTTGCGAAGTATCTATGATTGCTAACGTGTCCAAGACGTGTGCCATCATTGTTGAGGACGCGACGGGTACAAGGAGAAGAGGGTAGAGTAGGTCAATCATTCCTCTCAGCTAAATTGGTTTCAAGGAGCAGGCAGTAATTTAGGGTCCCTTGCCCTTTGTTGATAGGACGTTGGCCGTTTGTGTGCTACAAGTTCTTGCTAGGACACTAAGATCGGGGACTGGGGTACGCGCAAGTATCATCCTCTCGTTCTTAAGCGCGATAGAGGGATGTAGCCTAACCAAGTCTAGTCGATTTTTAAGTACATGAAGAATCATTGACGCCACACTCTATCTTAACTTTATAGAGATCAAACCTCGCATTGAAGGCTCTGGTTGGATGTCAATCTGTAAAAACAAGGGTACGGGGCACATTTGGACTAGATCCAAATGTATCGTTCCTGCCATTGACATTTGGACCGGGTGTCCTCTCTGTCTTGCTAGCTTTGTTCCTTAACAATAGTTGGGATGGACCCTGGTTATCGCCCGATCTTATTTATGCCTCACAAGTATCCATACAACGTATTTATCTTCTGCTCTTGTAGACTTATTTTGATTAAGGGATACGAGCTACTGGATCTATAGATGTAGTGGACCAGATGGAGGGAAGAAAAAATCACAAAAACAGATGGGAAGTGCACCCCACACAATCGAGAACGAATTGTGCATTCACGTACTTCACTCCCAGCAAACACCGCTTTCTTCTTCCTCTGTCCTTCACTCACAAGTCGTTTGGTGCAACTATACGGACGTCGATGGGCGAAAAAAAATAAATAACGACAACCGGACGTGTTGATCACGCGCACATCTGAGCAACCATACCATGCAGCATAGAAGTTACAAGAAAGAGGGTTTTTTTGTTTGTATTTCGAACACCGAAAGTCAACGGTAAGCTACTTGTTATACATTTGCACAGTGATTTTTTTTTTTTTTCCCTCTCTGTTTTGGAGCCCTAGCCCATGGTCCATGGCCGAAAAGATTGCGGCTGCATTGAAAGCAGCCATCGCAGCGAATTTTCTAATACGAGCACATACCACAAAGATTGTTCGGTCCATGCTAATGCACATGCATTGTGGAGTTGTTTCTCCTACTGCTCTCCTTTCCATATACCTTTTTATACAGCGTCCATTGGCTCGGATAAAACCTAAGGGGTTCCTTTTTCAGTGGGTGCAACACAGATGATTGTACGCCGATTATAGATTATGGATACAAATCTGAAAAGATATGCGATGCAAAGTCTTCCAGGCGTTTCCCTGATCTTGGAACCAAGAATAGATCCACCTTTTCTCCTTGCGCGTATTGCCTTTTTTTTTTTTATTGAAAATATATCTTCTTCTGGTAACTTTTCAGAGCAGCTGAATAAGAAAAAAAAAAAAAAAAAAAAAAAAAGGTGGCCGTGAACACAACGATAAACCTAACTTTACTCCACGCGAGACACAGTGAATAAGGCTTGGGGAGTAAATGTGTATACTGGCCATGGGCACACACGAAAACTGCGTATCGTAAGCAGTTTGATATGTGAATTCGTTCTGACAGCATTCGCCCATGCTCCCTTTAAAACCTGATTATTCCTTGTCAGTAAAGATGTGGTTTGCGCCTTCTCTCGTGCTCTAGACTGAAGACAAAAATTGTTCCAATAGACCCCAGCCAAATAATATCATGGTCGAGGACTTGGCTAGACGACACCTGATTGGTACCAGACGACCATCGGTCTTTGTGGCGTTGAATTTTACCAAAATAAAATCGTAGCAACCTTGAAAAGGTCCATGGACCAAAAGCAATACGTACCCATCCTCGCGTATCTTGCCTTCCGTGAGAAATATATAAACGCGTTATTTATACTATACTAGACTGGTAATGTATATACAATAACAAGTATCATTTTTTACAGCTACCTGGGCACTGCTGCGGGACCCGAGCCCTGCACGCGCTTGACCAACAGCTTCATCCCCGGCATGGGCCTCCAAGTTACACGCGCCGCCTTCTTAAATGTGAACCCGGGCGAAGGGTGGTATTCCAAGTCGACCAGCAAGTAGTACAACAAGATCTTAGTCTCAATCAAAGCAAACTTGGACCCGATACAATTCCTTGGCCCGGTCAAGAATGGTACGTATGCCCAGTGCATATCGGGCGTGACATGCTTGGTTGTTGTCTGGTTGTCCGTCAGAGTCGCGGGGTCCATCCATCGCTCAGGCTTGAATTCTTCGGCATCTTCGCCGTAGACGCTCTTCAACTTGTGCAATGCTGCAGGTGACAAGAACACCTGGGTGCCCTTCGGGATCTCGTAACCGAGGATGTTGTCGTCCTCAGACGCGATGCGGGAGGTTGTGGGGACTGGTGGGATGAACCGAAGCAGCTCCTTGACACATGCGTTCAAGTATGGCAACGCGTTGAGTGCATCATACGTTAGCGGCTTGTTTTCGTCGGGACGGCCCAGTTCTGTCAAGAGCTCGTTTCGAACGCGCTTTTGGGCCTCGGGGTAGATGGAAAGCACGTGCAGCATCCATGTCACGGTCACCGACGTAGTCTCATGTCCCGCAGCCAGGAACGTCAGGATCTGGTCCTTGAGCTCCTGATCCGTCAGTTTGCCGTCCTCGAGCGATCCCACCTGTTCATTGCCGCGGATCAGAATACTCATAAGGTCTTTACCCTCCTCCTCATAATCGTTGCCGGCTTTCTCATTGGCGAGTGCTTGGGCGAGTTTTTCGGCAATAAGACGAGTCGAGACGCGGTCGATCGAATGGATAGCGCGCCAACGACGTCGGTTGTGCTCAAAGGGAATGTGGACGTAGATTGGTATAAATGCGCGAAGGAGCTGGATAATGTTGGAGGATGTATTGAAGAGTTCACAGTAAGCCTGGCTCAGCTCGTTGTTGGGATTGGTCAGGGCCTGGAAGTCATAGCCGAACCCTACGGTATTGCAAAGAAAAGACGATACCATGAGATTCAAAATGTAAAATGCAAGGGCTGAGCGCGGACGCGTCGAACTGGATGATTGTATGCAGTGCGACTATGTACCTGCAAGTCCAATAATATCGAGAGTGGCACGTCCTAGATCTGTCGTGATATCGAATTCGGCGACCTTGTTCTCTGCCTGATCGACGCGTTCCTCCCACATCTTGCCCAGCATAGCTGCAGGGCCGGCCATGATGTGCACCATATCCTTGATGTGTTTGTGACCGAAAGCCGGGTTCAGCATCTTGCGCTGCTTTTTGTGCGCATCTCCCTCAGCCAGCAGAACGCCACGGCCAATGATCTGGCCCAGAATACGAACGACGCGATTAGGCTTTGGGTACTTGTAGGAGTGTGTGCCAAAGACATGTTGAATCGCCTTGGGATCAGCAAGGAGGATGCGCTGGTTATTAAATAGGCCTCGGTAGCGTACGAGGCCACCGTACTCCTCAATCCATCTGCGGTGGGGAACACCGGCTTCTTCTATTAGGATGTCGAGGAAATTGCCAACGAAGGGGATGTGGTACTTGTTGTATTTAGACTCATTAGGTGGACCGGGGATATGTCGGAGAGGAGAGATGAAGTTTGGGTAGAAGTACACTTTGTAGAGGAGGTAGGAGGAGAGCAGGGCGACGAGTGTTCCAAGCGTGGTGAGGGGGTCAATCTGCACCGAACTGAGCAGAGTGGACGCAACTGCCATTGGGGAAAAGAGTGAATGAGAGAGTTCGAATGAGGAATGGAGAGGAGCTGAATCGGATCGTTTAACAGGATGTTGGGGAACAAGTGTGATGAGAGAAGTAGTTTTGTTCGGCTGGCGATTTGCGAGTATGAAGTGTGCTTTTTGAGGCGTGTGCTTTTATACGTTTTCCGACAGCAAGCGATAGCAGCAGGACATCACGATGAGCAACATGGTAGATATGATCGCCCCCGATAAGTCCTCATCGCCACGTCGTCGTTGTCGTCTCGATGCTTTTTTCGATCTGGGCTGCGTTGTATGTGCGTATGTTTCATTCTTCGGGTCAATTTTGCCTTTCCTATGCCGAACAAATGAGCACAAAACCAGTTTGAAGCATTTGGCTCGGTCAGCGCAATTGCGGCTCCACATGCCCCTTTTTTAGTAGGCAATCATGTTTATGTTTGTCTCCTTCGTTCCTCCTTTCTTCCCGGATGAATGTTGGCGAGGAACCATGCAGGGCTGTGGAGTTCGGCCGCGACCACAGGACGCCCTTCTCCGCTCGGAAAACGTATGCGTTCCTAAGTGTATGCTTCAGTTTGTATTCAATGGAGTTCCACGAGCTCATTTCATCCGCGGTCGCAAGCGGTGCATCCCCCGTATCGAGCTTTCTTCTCCACCTTCGTCTTGACGCGTAACGATCACGGCGGAGCCCTGTGTAGTCAAGCCATATTCGCATTTTTGATCGACCACGACAAGTCCCTCATTGCTACACGCAATCCATACCCCCATCGATCCGATCGAAAAAAAATCAGCAAGTGCCCATTATTGATTGTACCCACTGTTTTCTCGCTTTCTCGATCGCATTCGTATCCTTCTTCTCTTCATATTGTTTTCTAATATCTTTTTTTTTTTTTTTTTTTTACTGTGTCGTCACCTCTAACTTGCATGCAAACGATAGATTTGATCGTTGATTGCTTGGCCTGCTTGGCCAGTGCGTCCCATACATCGATGTACTTTTCATCTGGTGCAATCCTTGACCCCACTTTCACTTTAGACTATTTCTCACTGATCCATGCAATTGGGCGTATTGAGCTTGCCAACAATAGCAGCAGTCAAGGTACCGCCCTGCTACCATCTGGTCCCACATTCTAATGTAAAAGGTATAATAGGATTTATTACCGTCGTACAGGGACAGCAGAGCAATTGGGCACCCAACTCAATTCTACCCATCCTTCGCACATGAAGGGCGTTGCGATTGCTTCCTCAACTCATCAACCCTCGTCCCCTTCCTTCCTCCGGTGCACCCAGGAACAACACAATCAACAAGTAAAGCAGCAGCACTGCATGGATAAAGATTAGAGTGCAAACAGCGAATCGAAGGATGTCAACATTCGACCCCGTCATCTCGCCATGGCTCGCTATTGGCTCATGCATAGGCTTCACACTCATGTTCGTTGGGTCCCTCTACCTCTTCCCCGTCAAGACCAAGAAGCCTCAGCCTCGTGAACATCCTTCGCGGCGATACAGTCTGCTGTCGAATGCCTCGCAATCATCCGCTACAGGAGGAGTACCGTCAGCAGCCGATGATACCACCCCGCCATCCTCACCAAGACCGTCGTCCGTCTCCTCGGTCTCGACAGCCATGTCCTCCAGCACCACAAACAACACGACCACGACGACGACAACAGCAACGACCACGACCACGATTATCACCACAAAGTCGCCCGCGAGTGGAGCTGGAGCCGACAATCGAGCACATCGCACCAGTACGCACCTTCTCTTTATCGAGTCCGCCAACAGCATCTCCTCCTCAGCCTCAGCTTCTTCCTCACCCGCCTTATCCGCTATTAATCCTGCAACAATCACGTCTACATCCACGCTTTCGCCAGCAGCTTCATCCGCGCTCTTGGCAGCAGTCTCTGTAAATTCGACTGCAGCGCGTCCAGAGGTCGCCATTCATTCGTATGCATCCTCGCAGTACGATCGAATCCTGGCTTCACGCCTCTTGGCCCATCCTGAGCATCCTCAGCAACATCAGTCAAACCAGCATCAGCATCATTTGGTCTCGCCGGTTGAGGTCCAGAAGCTCGATAGGGATCACCCACTGGTGATCATCCAGCGATTTAAGGGCATCCTTCTTACGTCTTTTCTGGTGCCCTTGTATCTTTGGTGGCTCTTCAAGTTCTCGGGCGCCATTCCAACAGATCAGGTAGGACGAGTTAAGCCTCAAGGCACCTCTCCCTCTTTGCCGTCTGCTAACAGATCACTTTTTGAGACAATCATAGTCGTTCTGGACACGGCTGGGTCAGTTCCTGGGCCTGCTGGGCATAGCCTTCCCGGAGAGCATCTTCCAGCTGGCGAATCATATTGTGGTCCCACTGTTTTTGGTCGGGGTCCTGTTTATGGGCCCCGTACTAATGATGTTCCTGAGCAACGAGCTGCCGTTCCAGCAGGCTTTTGATTGGGCAAAACAACAGCAGCATCTAAGGGGTCTCCTAGGGATCAGAAACTTTGTTGTTGGTCCTGTTTCAGAAGAATTCATCTTTCGGGCGTGCATGGTCGCAATCGTCGCCCACTCTGGAGCCTCGGCCTCGGTCATGATCTTTGGTCTGCCCTTAGTCTTTGGTATCGGTAAAGCTCAAACGATTGTTCCTCTGTGTATGCTTGTGCATCGATACTTTTTTCCGCATACTCAATATCGTCTTTTTTTTTTAAAAAAAAAAATTGTGTGTGTTGAATAGCACACATCCATCACGGCTACGAAGCCTACGCCAAGAAGGGTCGTACACGCCGCGCGTTGATGAATGCTGCCCTCATGGCCTGTTTCCAGACCGCATATACCACCCTCTTTGGCTGGTTCGCCACCTTCCTGTTCCTGAGGACATCTAACTTGATCGCCCCTTGTCTCTGCCATGCATTCTGCAACATGATGGGCTTTCCAGACGTTACCAACATCCAATACTTTGGCCGTATGAAATATTGGCTGTATCTGGCCTTTGTCTCTGGCCTGATCCTGTTTTGTGTCGCGCTAGGGCCATTAACCAATCCGGAATTGTATGGCGACAAGAACAGCTTGGCCTACTGGCGACTCACCATGGGATCAATGGAGCCAAGCTCAGACACATAGAACCAAATCTGGATATAAAATAAAATAAAATAAGATAATAAGATAATAAGATACAAGTGTAATAGATCGTATACATTTGATAGGAATATTACTGAAGGCATCTCAATATCTATCCCTATCCCGTTCTCGCTCACGGTCTCGGTCTCGGTCTCGATAACTGTCTCGATCCCGGCTGTCTCGACTTGACCTGTAGTCACGATCTCTGTCATCCCGACTATCCCTGCTCGATCTGTAGTCGCGATCATCTCTGTCATCCCGACTGTCGCGACTTGCCCTGTGGTCCCTGTCTCTGTCCCTGTCCCTGTCCCTGTCATCTCGGCTATCACGGCTCAATCTGTGATCTCGATCGTCCTTGAAGTCTCGACTCGATCTGTGGTCATGGCCGCTTTCACTGCTCCGCTCCGCCAGTCGTTTCTTCCTTGCCATTTCTTGCTCAATAATCTCTTCTACCGCAGACCGCTTCTTCGGTGCTGAGGTAATAGGGACACTAGCTGGAGCAGGTGTTGGTGTAGCCAATGTCGTTGTTGATGATGGTGTCACTGCTGTGGATGCTGCAGATGACGAACTCTTTGACGAAAACGGATTCGGCTTCTTGGTCGCCAACGCATTCAAACTCTTTGGTTTCAACAGTCCTGCCCCTGCTCCCAGTCTCAGTCCACCACCGAGCCCAACAGCTGGCTTGATCGCAATATCCAGCTTAATCTTCTCCTCATCATTCTCTCTAACCAATTCCTTTGCAGTCTCGCCTCCGTCTTCTGCCTGTTGCTGCTGCCTAAGTGCCGCCGCCCTTTCGATCTGCTGTTGAATCAACTTCTGTTCCCGCTGCTCGTCATCCATCTCCATGCGCTCCTTCTTGGCGATAGCTTCCTGTCTTGCAAGATTCTTTGGCGAATTGTCGACCCATTGTATAAACCAACCCTTAGGAGTCTCGTCCACAGTCGCCAGGCCTTCCTTTCCGAGATGCATGGCGAATTCAGATAGGGACGCCCATTTGGTCGCGTTCATGTGGAGATGAGTTCTGTCCGAGATGAATTCTTGGTAGACAAGATTGGCGTGCACTCGACGTGTGCCGTATCTGCAAGGACAGGGAACAATGTGTTATAATTATCATTCGTTTTTTTTCATTTTTTTTTTTTTTTTTTCATTGCTGCTCCACAGAATGACCAGACAAACCCAATTCATAAGAGAGAGTGCGTCCGGCTAAAAAGTACCTTGTGGAAAGCAGCTTTAAAAAATCTTTTTGGAACTCTCCAGAGTAGTCGTTAACGTATTTCTCGGGTGATTCGGCAACGAGCAAGATCTTGCGCTGATGCGACTCGGATGCACAGTGACACTAGATTGATGAATAGAAAAAAAAAACAATCGTTAGCAGGAGAGAGGTTAGCGGATCTTTTTTTTTTTTTTTTTTTTTTTTTCGTTTCTGTTAAAACTCGAGTCAGTTGTGCAAAAAGGAAAACATATCCTGTACCTTGAATCCGTTCTCATCTCGGCATTGCTTTTCGCAAATCTGGCAGTACCACCGTAATTTCTGAAGTCCTTTTGATTTGATGCGGTTAGCAACCTAGTGAGCGTACAGGAACATAACGAGGGAAACGAGCTGGTTAGCCGTGGGCGCAGCGCATCGGATCAACAAATGAAAAGGCGAAAGGTGCAATCGTGGCAAAGAGAGACAATGTCGAGTCGCATGGTCGATCGCTGACTGGAAACATACAGCTTTGGCAGTGAGAAATCCGTCCTTGGCCATAGTGTGTTAATTGGGAACAGCGAGAGAAGGGTTTGGAGGGGATCATTGCTTCTACTTTTGCAAGTACGGTTAAGGTCTCACACTCAGTGGCTTGGCATTTTGGGCCAAGAAGGGGATGGACCATGAGAGACCATCGTCTGAGTATAGTGGACTTCTAGAGAAGCTAATTTTATTATCAAAGGCTTTTCCTGACTATTGTACATATTTGCTCATGAACTTCCGATGGAAGTCCGAGCGAAGCGTATCGTTGATGAACCGCTTCTTGGGCTTGTCATCCATGCCTCTGGCCTGGTTCTTGAAAATCACATCGTCGTCCCATCGACGCTTCACTGAAAAGTCCTTTGGCCCAGAAGAGCTACCGCCCATCTCCAGTAAAGGGTTTCCTGCCGCCGCCTGCGCCTCTCGCTCCTTCTCCTCCTCTTCCCGTTGAAGTCTCTCTTGTCGCTCCTTCTCCTCTGCTCGTTCCCGCTTGATCTTCTCTAGCTCACGCAACAATTCTGCAGTATCGTCCTCATCATCA